>NW_020862724.1:0-32005 GCF_003713205.1 Coffea eugenioides | reverse complement strand
ATCAAGGTGGGCCGGCCCATGCCTTCTACGAACAACGAATCCAACTAAATTGAAAACAATGACTAAGGCCCTACTCGGCCGCTTTGTAAGGAGGCCCACTGGGGTCTTCTTGGGCTTGGACCAAAGTGTAAGTTGCTTGATTGACCCTCTCCAAGCCTTCAATATCTCTATAGGCTCCATGTTGATCGTGGACAGCTCGAACAAGGGCTTGGAGTGATTCCTTGAAGAGCTTGGCCCGTGCACGTGTGACTGGGCCCAATGGAACTTGGACTGGGCCCTGGCCCTGGTTCACATCAGTCCCCTCCTCTTGAGAAGGATTTGCCCTCAAATCTGGATCCTCCTCACCAAGAAACGGGCTCAAGTCCGCGACATTGAAGGTCGCGCTAACATTGTACTCCCCAGGTAGCTCCAATTTGTATGCGTTGTCATTAACCCGTTGGAGTACACGAAAAGGTCCATCCCCTCTGGGGGATAATTTGCTTTGTCGCTGCTTGGGGAACCTCTCTTTGCGTAAGTGTAACCAAACCCAATCACCAGGCTCGAAAATCATTTTGCGGCGGTGCTTGTTAGCCTGCTGGGTGTATTGCTGAGTACGCCTTTCAATGTTTGCTCGAGCGGCTTCATGTAACCTGCGTACAAAATCGGCCTTCTTTTTCCCATCTAAGCTTGTGTGCTCAGAGGAAGGTAAGGGTACTAAATCAAGAGGGGTCAGCGGGTTAAAGCCATAAACAATCTCAAAAGGTGAGTAGTGTGTAGCACTGTGAACAACTCGATTGTAGGCGAATTCAACATGAGGCAAACACTCTTCCCAAGTCTTAAGATTCTTTTTAATCAATGCCCGAAGTAGTGTGCCGAGTGTGCGATTGACAACTTCAGTTTGTCCATCGCTTTGTGGATGACTAGTGGTGGAGAATAGTAACCGAGTGCCAAGTTTAGACCACAGAGTCTTCCAAAAGTAACTTAGGAATTTCACATCCCTATCACTAACAATGGTCCTAGGCATACCATGCAGACGGACAATTTCCTTGAAGAATAGAGTAGCAATATGAGATGCATCATCAGTTTTGTGACAGGGGATAAAATGAGCCATCTTAGAAAACCTATCAACCACCACAAATATAGAATCATTACCCCTCGGTGATCGAGGCAAACCTAGTACGAAGTCCATAGACAAGTCAACCCAGGGATGGTGAGGGATAGGTAACGGGGTATATAAGCCATGTGGGTTTGTCTTGGACTTAGCTTTGTGACAAGTAGCACACCTACCAACCATGCGTTCAACATCCCTACGCATATGGGGCCAGTAAAAGTGCTCTTGTAACATAGCCAGAGTCTTGGCAATGCCAAAGTGGCCCATGAGACCACCACTATGTGCCTCGCGAATCAAAAGATCACGAATGGAAGAGTTAGGCACACATAGTTTATCTACATGGAATAGGAATCCATCATGCAAAAAGTACTTTCCCTGTGGATTCTTAACACACACAGCATAGATAGCACCAAAGTCATGATCATTAGTGTAGAGGTCTTTCACCATTTCGAACCCAAGTAACTTGGCATCAAGACAGACAAGTAAGGAGTGTCTACGTGACAAAGCATCAGCGACCACATTCGTCTTGCCAGTCTTGTACTTAATCACATAGGAGAAGGTGTCAATGAAGCTTACCCATTTGGCATGGCGCTTGCTTAGCTTGGGTTGGCCTTTGAGGTACTTCAATGACTCGTGATCAGTGTGGATCACGAACTCCCGAGGCCGAAGGTAGTGTTGCCAGGTTTCCAAGGCCCTCACTAAGGCGTACAGCTCCTTGTCGTACGTGGGGTAGTTCAGTGCAGCTCCTCCCAATTTCTCGCTAAAGAAGGCGCACGGCCTCTTGTCTTGCATGAGGACTGCTCCAATACCTACACCAGAAGCATCACAGTCAATTTCAAACGTCTTATTAAAGTTTGGTAATGCTAACACAGGTGCATGTGTGAGTGTGTCCTTAAGGGCGAGAAACGCTTGTTCTTGTGATTCCCCCCAATGGAACTTGTCATCCTTCTTTGTCACGGCGGTCAATGGGGCGGCAATAGTGCTAAAGTTTTTAACAAATCGCCGATAAAAACCCGCCAGTCCAAGAAAGCTGCGCACGTCAGGAACGGATGTGGGGGTTGGCCATTGTTCGATGGCCTCAATCTTGGATTTGTCTACCTTGATGCCCTGCGAACTTACCACATAGCCTAAAAACACAAGCTCGTTAGTAAAAAAGGTGCACTTCTTGAGGTTAGCGTATAGACGCGCCTGTCGAAGTGTCTCAAGAACTAATCGTACATGCTCCAAGTGCTCATGCTCACTACGACTATAGATCAGGATGTCATCAAAGTAAACAATGACAAATTTACCAATAAAGTGTCTCAACACATGGTTCATGAGTCGCATGAAGGTGCTAGGGGCATTTGTCAAGCCAAAAGGCATGACCAACCACTCATAGAGACCATGCTTGGTTTTGAAGGCTGTCTTCCACTCATCGCCTTCCTTCATCCTAATTTGATGATAACCACTCCGCAAGTCAATTTTGGTGAAAATAATAGCTCCATCGAGCTCATCAAGCATATCATCAAGTCTGGGAATGGGATGACGATATTTGACAGTGATAGCGTTCACAGCCCGACAGTCAGTGCACATGCGCCAAGTACCGTCCTTCTTGGGAACAAGTATCACAGGTACCGCACAAGGGCTTAGACTTTCCTTAACCCAACCCTTACCTAAGAGGCCATCAACTTGCCTTTGAAGCTCCTTGGTCTCCTCAGGGCCCATGCGGTAAGCAGGTTTGTTGGGCAATGGTGCTCCAGGGATGAGGTCGATTTGGTGTTCAATTCCCCGAATGGGTGGTAAACCGTCAGGGACCTCGTCAGGAAAAACATCTTCAAATTCCTGCAAAAGAGCAACTATGCTCGAGGGCAAAGCCTTGTCGAGCTCAGCAACATCTAAGAGCACATGCTTGTAAATCATGAGAAGTATAGGCTGATTAGAGTGCACCACTTTTCGAACATCTTTAGCCTTAATAATCATGTTGTGCTTGGGCGGAGCGGCCGGTGTTTTGTCGCGTATGCCCCTAGGTGTGCTCCCTTGACCCTTGGTTGATGGCTCAGTCGTAGACGTGGAGCTGTCACCAGGGTCGACCGCCTTGAGTTTCCTCTTTTGACGGTCTTGTTCACACTCCCTTTGCAAAAGTAGTTGGTCCTCATAAACTTGTGCAGGTGTGAGAGGTGTAAGGACCTTACGTTTGCCATCGTGCAAAAGTGTGTACTTATTTGCTCTTCCATCGAATGTGACGTGTTTGTCGAATTGCCAGGGCCTTCCCAAAATGATATGTGTAGCATGCATTGGCACCACGTCGCACACGATTTCATCAGTGTAAGTACCAATGGAAAAGGGAATGCGTGCTTGCTTGAAGACTCGTACTTCACCATCCTCACTTAGCCATTGGAGGCGGTAAGGGTGTGGATGCCTGGTAGTGGTGAGTCCTAGACTTTCAACCATGAGCAAGCTGGCCACGTACGTGCAACTCCCACCGTCGACGATGAGACTACACACTTTGTCGCCTACCTTACAGCGGGTGTAGAATAGGTTTTCGCGTTGTAGCTGCTCGTCCTCTTTGACGCGGGCGGTTAACACTCGTCGTGCTACCAAGCAACCTACTTCGCCACGTGTAGGCGAGCATGCCTCCCCAGCTGGCTCTACTTCTAGGCAGTCGTCTTTGACCAGTTCGGGCATGTCCTCACATTCGTCATCATCCGACACGATTTCGCCAGTGTGAGTGATCAGCATTACCCGTTGGTTTGGACATTGAGATTGAATATGCCCAAACCCTTGGCACTTAAAACACTTGATGTCCCTACTCCTAGCTTTAGGAGTCTCTTGCGGTGCCTTTGAGGTAGACCTGGACACATCAGAAACCTTGTTAGGTGTAGAATAGGCATTACGGGTAGAAGCATTACCTGGGAAGCGGTTAGAATAGGTTGGTGTTGTCGCATTTCCAACTTCGTGGATCACTCTTCGTGGTTGGTTGCCTTTCCACGAGGTGGTGGTAGGAGATTGGAAAGTACGGGCTCCCCGTCTTAATTTCTTCCCCCGTTCGGCCTTAATGGCGAGTTCTAGAAGGTCGTGCATGTCCAAATAATGTTGAAGCTCCAAGGCATCCTGAAGGTCAGGATTGAGACCCCTAAGAAACCTAGCCATTGTGGCTTCGTTGTCTTCTTGAATGTTGGCCCTCATCATGGCCATCTCGATCTCCTTGTGGTAATCCTCCACACTCATGTTGCCTTGCGTGAGTGTTTGAAGCTTAGAGTGGAGATCACGATTGTAGTAGCTAGGAACAAATCGCTTGCGCATTAGTGCCTTGAGTTCTCGCCAAGTTCGGACACGTGGTTCTCCCATCCTCCTCCTCGTGGTCCTCACTTGGTCCCACCAGACTAGTGCGTACTCGGTGAACTCGACGGTGGCAACCTTCACTTTTTGCTCCTCGCTATAGTCATAGCAGTCGAAGACCATCTCGATACGGCCTTCCCACTCCAAGTAAGCCTCAGGGTCACTTTTGCCCTTGAATGCGGGAACTTGAATTTTAAGCCCCTTGATTTCGTTTTTGGGCATGTCCCTTGTAGGCCTCTCGGGTCGTTCCCCATCCTCACTAGCGGAGTAGTCTTCGCCATTTGTTTCTTTGGTGCCATGGTTACTCCGGTTATGGGACCTAGAACGAGAGCCTCGCGTAAGGCTCCTAGACAACTCCTCAAAACGAGTGTGTAACGTCTCCATTTGTTGCTCACTGATTCGTTTGAGCTCATGCCTCATGGCGGTGAACAATAGAGAGTAGTCTTTTGATGGTGGTTGTTGATCTTGCTCCATGTCTCTTTTGTGCCCCTGCAAAGGTTAGTAACAAGCAAGAAAGTGCAAATATAATCCTCACTTCACTCCCTGAGTGTATCTCTCGCGCTCGTGTATAGTGCTCAAGTCACTCTATAAAACTTACCAAGTACCTTACCTGTTGGTTTAGGTAGTTGAGTAATGTTGCTCGAGTCCAATAATTGTCTCCAACTTTTCCCACAAGAGTAAACAAGAGTGAAGGATGCAAGTGGATGATATTTTGGTGAAGGAAATGACGGTTTTGGAAGGCTTAAAAGGTGGTGGACAGATTTGGAAATATTGCCAAGAAAGGAAACTCTAAGAATTCCTAAGATGTAGGAGTGGTTTCCTAAAAAGGATGATAAAATATAGGAGGATATCCTAAAATGGAGGAGAAAGTGTAGGAAGGTGTCCAAGTGTTATCCAAGTGTGGTACTTAGTCTCCTAAACTAAGTTAGAAAACAAGTTAGAGTTGGTAATCCCCTTGAAGTCCTTCTTTAAGCAACTTCTAATCCCCCCCCAAACAGACTCGGTTCCCTCTCTCTCCTTTTACCGCAATTTTCCAGAAATCTTCCCTTTATTCCCTTCCCAAAGTCGGCTAAAAGAACCCTTATAACCCCCCTTGAGCAGCCGCACACTTTGCTCACAACACCAACCAGATTTGGAACTCTGAAATTTTCCAGATTCCCTCCTCTTAGAAGGCCTTCCCAAAGTCGGCTATACTCCCTATAAGACTTCCTCTTCACAGCCGCAATTTACCCACACAATTCGGCTCTCCTTCTACTCCAAGAACAAGAAGTTCGGCCCTCTCTCCTTCAAGGCAGATTCGGTTCTTGTGACTCCAGAAATTAACTCTTGTGATTCCAGAAATTCGGCTCTAATGGACTCCCAAGGGCATGCGAGTGATGCTACTCAAGAATCTCCCAAGAAATTCACCCCTCAACCAAGAAAGCCACGTATGGATGCAAGGTCTTACAAGAAACTCTTTGTACGAAGGGAAGTGCAAGTGTTTAAAGTTCAAGATAATCAAGAACCTCAAACAAAGGTTGCTCAAGTGATCAAGGCTCAAGGTAACCAAGAATTTCAAGAAGAGGTTGGCCAAAACTTTTGAATTCCTTTTCTTTTCTTGATGTAATTTTCTGGTTGGCCAAAAACTTTTGAATTCTTTTCTTTTCTTGATGTAATTTTCTGGTTTGAAACAAGAAATAACAAGACAGATTTGACAATAAAGAGTTACGGCTTCCTTCTTGGTTTCTTGTTGGCCGAATGTTCTTCTTGTTTCCCTCTTGTCTTTTGCGTTTCTGTTTGTTTATTTATTTATTTTTTTTTTTAACTTAACAACTGCAACTAAACCTGGACGGAAGAAAGGTTCACAAACCAGATTTCTAGGTAGCTCTACGTAACACAACTAATCAGCCAAAC
This sequence comes from Coffea eugenioides, assembly GCF_003713205.1. Taxonomy (NCBI): domain Eukaryota; kingdom Viridiplantae; phylum Streptophyta; class Magnoliopsida; order Gentianales; family Rubiaceae; genus Coffea; species Coffea eugenioides. The sequence goes on along the minus strand of NW_020862724.1, from coordinate 25,704 downwards.
TCCAAGATTTCCCAAGAACTCCCAAGAACTTCAAGATTTAATTCCAAGAACTCAAGAAACCCTAGATGGTTGTAGTTTCCTTCAAGATTCTCAACTCCAACAAGTTTTAACCCCAAATCAGTTTAGACAAGATAAGTAAACAACTTGAATAAGCTACTAAGATTTGGACAGATTTAGCCACAAGGCAAAGCCCTAGCCGCAACTTGGAACCCTAGCCGCAACTTGCTTCTTCTTTTTTTTTTTTTATTTTTTTTGCAGATTCGGCAAGGCTAATTGCTGGGCAGAATGGATGTCACTAGAGTATGAAATCTGGGCAGATTGGGACTATCGACAATAACACACAACTGTCCAGAAATTGACGCGACAAACAACGAGAACTAGCGGACAGAATTTTTTTTTCTCTTTGACAAGCGATGCAAACAGATTTTGTGTGTTTTGTTTTTTTGTTTTTTTTTGACTAACAAAGCAGCAACGGACAGACTTGAAGACACAAACGGACGGACTCAATTAAGAAAAGCAATGACCAGAATTTCTAGACATCAAACGAAAGGAAACGGCACAACAAAATACCAAAGCTAGCGAACAGAATTTTTTTTTAACAAGGCAGCGGAATTAATGAAAACTAAGACACAACTACGGATATAACGGAAGATACCTCCACCAAAGCTCTGAAGCCAACTGATACGCTCCTCGATCCACGGTCGAGACACGTAGCACGTTTGCCCAAGGATCTAGCGGGGATGTCCTACGCTTGGTGTGCGGAACCTCTAACCAAACGGACAACACGATTTGATTTGAAGGTGGTAGACGACACTCCAATGAAGGTGAATACTCCAGGGGAATAGGTCGGATGAACAATCAAGGACAGGACGCGAGATTGCTCAATAACCCTTGCCAAGCAAGTTAAAAGGCTCGAATTCTCTTTGAAAGAAAACGAATGCACTAAGAATTTTACTCATCAAAAACTAACTCTTAAACCTTACAAGACTAGCCTATTTATAGGCTTAATGAAATAACAAAACCCTAAAGAAACCTAAAGGGGAGGTCGGCTACCTTGTCATCAAGGTGGGCCGGCCCATGCCTTCTACGAACAACGAATCCAACTAAATTGAAAACAATGACTAAGGCCCTACTCGGCCGCTTCGTAAGGAGGCCCACTGGGGTCTTCTTGGGCTTGGACCAAAGTGTAAGTTGCTTGATTGACCCTCTCCAAGCCTTCAATATCTCTATAGGCTCCATGTTGATCGTGGACAGCTCGAACAAGGGCTTGGAGTGATTCCTTGAAGAGCTTGGCCCGTGCACGTGTGACTGGGCCCAATGGAACTTGGACTGGGCCTTGGCCCTGGTTCAGATCAGTTTTGAGCGCCAAGATATAGCAGCTCAAAGTTGGTTCAAAATAACGACCATTGGGCAATTTTCCAGATTTGAAACACAATCTTTGGGACTTCAGTTGGGCATCGAAATAGACTTGGAATGGCACCAAATTTGGTATGATTACACTACCATATAAGGGTTACTCCTCTGTCAAATTTCATGCAAAAATTCTTACGGAAAGTCAGTTATCAAGACCACTAAAGTTCTAGGAATATACAAGGCTATTCTGCCTTATGCTTCCATTTTCCTTTTTTCGAACCTTTGGCCAACGAAATCATCTCAAACATGGTTCATTTATGAAGAAAAAGTCTAAGAAACATCCAACATACATTTGGTAGGTGATTAACACCAAAATTTTCAAAATAACAAGTCCCAATTCGAGCTAAGCCATCGGCTAGTCCAAAACTAGGGTTTTCTATCACTGACGCAGTTCTATAATTCGGCCACAACTCACTCAATTCAACTTCGAATTAAGTATGGTTGGTGGTTTTGGAAACTACATTCATGGGGCTATAATTCATCAGAAGAAATCATTTTGAAGTTCAGACCATAGCTAGCTCGAATTCAAGCAACAAGTCCCAGCACCTCATTGACTCTCTAGTACGGTAGTGAAATAGGATAGGAAATTTTGAAAAGGTAGTACGGTTCACTCAAGTTGAATCAGGGGATGCATTTTATACTGTTAGAAAACTGAAAGTGTCTAGTTTCAAATGCCATAAACGGCACTTGATTTTGACGTCGGAGCAAAGAGTTATGGTCATTTAAATTTTGCTGCCAGAGTACCTCTGTACACGTTTTCCAGGTTTGAACATGTTTCGAAAATGCAACTTTTACCCAACCAAATCAAGTGATTTTTGGTGAAAACTTTTCACATAACCTATACAACATATCTACATCAAAATCAAGTTAATTTAACCACAAAAAAATTGAACCAAGGCCTCTGCACAAACAGTGCAGAATCTGGCCCTTCTTCCCTTTGGTTTCTTTTGAGTTTCTTTCGACTTTTTCAACATATAACCACTAGTTTAACACTTAATCAACATAAATAATATCCAAAATCATCATATCAGTCCAATATGTCCATTGTGGGATTTCATAGAGCCTACTCACATAATTTTGAACCAACCAAAGTTACCCACATGAAGCTACAAGTTTCCAAGTCCAATCTAACTCACAAAAATCAAGTTTCAAAGGTTGGATCATTCCCTACCTCTTGGGTGTTGAAATTCAGAAATTTTGGTCACCTAGAAGCTCCAAGAAACCGTGGAAATGATACTCTTTTCCTAGCCCAAGTGAAGCTCCAAGTTGTTGTGAGTTCGTGTAGTGAATTTGGAGTGAATTTGATGGAAGAAATGAGGTGAAATGAGATGAAGTTTCCCTCTTCTTCTTCCTTGGGTTGGCCAACTAGCAAGAGAGAGAGAAGAGAGAGTGGAGAGTGTTGTGTGGCTGCTTGAGGAAGCTTGGTGGTTGGTGGCCTTTTTGGGCACAAAAGTCAACTCTTACTAGTGCGCGTACGTGCGCGTTTCGTGCCCGTTTCCTATCGGGTTTGTTTCACTTGTGCATTAAACCTCTAATGCACTTCCTTTAACACTCTTATTATCCACTCTTAGTAGTCTAACAATAATTTCTAAAATCCTCCAATTAGTCGCGCGCGCGAAAACGCGAACTTCCGACTTGTGCGCGATCAAGCGAAATTTCTAAGAAATTCTTATAACGATAGTATAACTAACCAATACCTGAGTACTTAGTCATAAAAATAACCATTTTAGGGTAAACTAATAAATAAGTGAATAAATAGATAAAATAAATAAATAAATATAAAAATTACGAGTCCTTACATCCTCTCCCCCTTAAAAGAATTTCGTCCTCGAAATTATACCTTGATTTGCGAACAGGTAGGGATATTTTCCTCAAATCGCTTCTGCAACTTCCCAGGTTGCTTTCTCTAGTCCATGGTTCCTCCAGAGAACTTTCACCATCGAAATCCGCTTGTTCTTCAGTTCTTTCACCTTACGATCTAGAAGCTTTACCGGTTTCTCCTCATAGGTCAGCGTCTCATCAATTTCAATACTTTCCGGTTATAAGATATGAGAAGGATCTGTGTGATATTTTTTAAGTATGGATACGTGGAAAAACGTTGTGGATTCGAGATAAACTTGGTGGCAATTCCAACTTATGGGCCACATTTCCTACACGTTGGATAATCTTGTACGGCCCTACGAATCTCGGTTGTAACTTCTTTCCTTTTCCAGACATTAAACTTGCTTTCAGAGGTGTAATATTAAGAAATACTTGATCTCCAACCGCAAATTCGAAGTCCTTCCTACGGTTATCTGCATAACTCTTATGACGACTTTGTGCGTTCTGAATCCTTTGGCGTACCAATTTCACTTTTTGATTCGCCTCCTCAATCCAAGGCACTGTAGTCGGGTCTAAGATTTTGTGTTCACCTACTTCATCCCAACAAATCGGAGATCTACACTTCCGACCATAAAGTGCTTCGTACGGGGCCATTTGAATCGAAGAATGAAAGCTATTGTTATAGGCAAATTCCACCAATGTCAAATACTTACTCCAACTCTTCCCAAAATCCAAAACACAAGTCCTCAACATATCCTCAAGAGTTTGAATTGTCCTCTCAGACTGTCCATCGGTCTGGGGATGGTAAGTAGTACTGAAATTAAATTTAGTTCCCATCACTTCTTGCATCTTTTGCCAGAATCTTGAAACAAATCTAGGGTCTCTATCGGACACAATGCTTACAGGTATCCCGTGTAACCTGATAATCTTATCCAAGTATAACTTAGCCAACTTCTCCAACGGGTACTTCATACTAATCGGCAGAAAATGATCCGATTTGGTCAATCTATCCACTATTACTCAAATGGCATCATGACCTCTTTGTGTCCTAGGTAACCCTGATACAAAATCCATGGTAATGTTTTCCCATTTCCACTCGGGTATCTCTAAAGGTTACAAAAGTTCTGATGGTTTCTGATGTTCAGGTTTAACTTGTTGACAAATCAAACAGGTCTGGACAAATTGAGCAATCTTCTTCTTCATGCTCTCCCACCAATACAAACTCTTCAAATCTTGGTACATTTTATTCCCTCCAGGGTGTACCGTAAACTTCGATCGGTGTGGCTTTTCCAAAATCTCTCTTTTAAGTCCTTCATTCTTTGGCACTACTATTCGATTCCAAAACCTCAATATACCATTCATTCCTAAGTTAAAATCCAATTTTTCTCCCTTTTTGACTTTTTCCAACCACTTTCGCACCTCAGTGTCCTCTTCCTGAGCTTCCTTGATACGTTCCATCAGAGTGAAATTCACTACAATATTCGCGAGAATTACCTTCCTCGGTTCAAGTCTAGGGTTCCAATAACTAACTTCTTCTAACAAGTGAAATTACTTAATGATCAATCCCGCCACTTGAACTTAACAACTCAAAGCATCGGCCACTACATTGACTTTCCCTGGATGGTACTTTATCATGCAATCATAATCTTTCAAAAATTCCATCCACCTACGTTGCCTCAAATTTAGCTCCTTTTGAGAAAATAAGTACTTAAGGCTTTTGTGGTCAGTAAAAACCTCAAATGTTACTCCATAAAGGTAATGTCTCCATTTCTTTAAAGCAAATACTACAGCTGCTAACTCCAAATCATGAGTTGGATAATTTCCTTCATGCAGTTTTAACTTTCTAGAGGCATACGCTATCACTTTCTCATTTTGCATTAATACACATCCCAATCCTTCCTTGGAAGCATCTGTATAGACCACAAATCTATCTTTCCCATTCGGTAGAGCTAATACAGGTGCTCTTGTTAAGCGCCTCTTTAGCTCTTGGAAACTCTCCTCACACTTAGGACTCCATATAAACTTCCCACTTTTCTTGGTTAACTCAGTCATAGGTCCATTAATTTTAGAAAAATCCTTGATAAATCTCCGGTAATACCCTGTTAACCCTATAAAATTTTGAACTTCAGTAGGGTTTCCGGTTGTTTCCATTTCGAAACAGCTTCAACTTTGGCTAGATCCACTTTAATCCCATCCTTAGAAATTATATGTCCCAAGAATGTCACTTCTTTCAACCAAAATTCGCACTTGCTAAACTTAGCATACAATTGATGTTCCCTCAGGGCTTGTAAAACAATTCTCAAATGTTTCTCGTGATCCTCCACAGTTTTAGAGTATCCTAGTATATCATCAATAAATACCACCACAAATTGGTCCAGATAAGGCTTAAAGACCCTTTGCATTAAATCCATAAAAGCAGCAGGTGCATTGGTCAACCAAATGGCATTACTGCAAACTCAAAGTGTCCATACCTTGAGTTAAAAGCAGTCTTGGGTATATCTTTTTCTAAAATCCTCAAATGATAGTAACCCTGTCTCAAATCCAACTTCGAGAATACTACCGCCCCTTGCAATTGGTCAAACAATTCATCAATATGGGACAACGGGTACTTATTCTTAATAGTGACATCGTTCAGACCTCGGTAATCTATATACAGCCTTAAACTCCCATCATTTTTCTTAACAAAGAAGATCGGGGTTCCTCACGGTGAATCACTCTCCTTTATAAAACACCGCTCCAGTAAATCCTGTAACTATAACTTCAACTCTTTCAATTCCCGGGAGCCATTCTATATGGTGTCTTAGAGATAGGTGCTACTCCCGGAGTCACATCTATCTTAAAAGCTATTTCCCTTTCCGGAGGTAAGGACTCTAACTCTTCGGGAAAAATATTTGGATACTCTTTCACTACCGGCATGTCCTCCAGTTTCACTTTATCACTAGGAGTGTTGATAAGAAAAGCCAAATATTTATGAGCTCCCTTACTTAACATTTTCCTAGCTCGAATCTCTGAAATGAGTGCGGATGAAGCTAATCTACCCCTTACATCCAGTTTCAAGGTTGCCTCTCCCGGAATGCACAATTCTACCATTTTTGTTTTACAATTCAATTGGGCATTGTAACGGGCTAACCAGTCCATTCCTAAGACCACATCATATCCCTTAATCGCTAAACCTACCAGACCGGCTAGTAACTTCCGTTCTCCAACCCATATCTCACAATTCTTATATACCAAGTTAGCTATTAAACTTTGATCCCCAGTAGGCGTCCTAACCTCCAAATCATAAGGTAACTTAATTGGCTTCAAGTCTATTCCACTCATGAAATTAGGGTTTACAAAGAAATGTGTTGCACCTGAATCAATTGAAACCTTAGCTAAACGATGGAAAATAAGGATCGTACCTTCAACCATCTCAGTCGCATCGGGAATCTTTTGATGATCCAGTGCATAAACCCTAGCCGGTACTCTAAGTCGACTTCTCCCAGTACTAGTCTGCCTAGAGGTTGACTTTTCTGGCCTTTGAGGTTATCTCCTAATTTTGGTGCCTTTGAACAACCTGCGAGTTGGTGTTCAGTACTACCACAGAACAAACACTTTCCCAACTTCCTCCAACAATCATTTTCCGAGTGGTTTGATTTGCCACAATAATCACAAGTAACTTGAGGGGTTACTGCCGAGCCACTAGAAACGATTTTCTCTATTTTGATTTACTTTTTTTCACCAAAATTGTTCCATTTCTATTAATCCTGTGATAGCCCCACCTTCCCCTAAGGCGAACCAAAGGGTTCGGCGGACCGCCTGCCCAACTCTCGCCAGGACTCTATCGTTCTCATCAAACAAAATAAGATATAACCTCGAGGATAAGTCAAACAACAATTCCCAAACTTGAACCGCATACTTACATTCATTTCTATCTCATTCAGTAATGCAGTCCCAAATATAACAAGAGCTTTAAGTTTCCAATACATTCAACCCTAACTGAGCACTAGAGCGAGTACAAATTGCAAAATTTCAAAAGAGCTAGACTATACTATTCTATACAGGTCTCTCGCCCTTGCTCGCATCCCCTGTAAGGAAAACAAAACTAACGGAATGAGCTAAAAGTCCAGTGAGGTTCCAAACGCATAATCAAACAATTAAGTCCAAGACATTTAAGCATTGAATAGAAAATAATCCAGAAAAACATTTACAATATAAAGCAATGATAACACATTCATTAAAACGATACATGCTCACGTGGAGTCATTCATTCATTCATTCACCGATCATTTCCCTTATTCCTCTATCATTATGATGTGTGCACGGATGACGGCCTTGACTCAAGGCTTTCATAGAGATATTGAAGGCTTGGAAGGAGACAATCAAGTTATCTACACCATGATCCAAGCCCATGAAGAGTCAAGTGGGCCTCCAAGTGAGTTGGCCGAATAGGACCTTAGTGTTAGAATGCGGTTATTTAGAGTTGGACTAGTTTGTTTTAGTAGAGCATGGGCCGGCCCATTTTGACCCAAGATGGCCGAATTCCCTTTCATGTTTTCCTTAGGTTTTATTAGCCCTTAGCCTATAAAAAGGCTTGCTTTGTAAGGTTTGAGGATAGACGTTTTATCAATAAAGTTTTAGCATATTTTCGATTCTTCTTGTTGAGAGAGGTTCGAGCCTTAACTTGCTTTGGCAAGGGTGTTGAGCAATCTTGCATGTTGTCCTTGATTGTTCTACCGGCCTATTCCCCTGAAGTATTCACCTTCATCGGAGTTGTCGTCTACTGCCTTTAATCAAATCGTGTCGTCCGTTTGATTCTAGGTTCCGCAATCCAAGCGTTGGACAACCTCGCTAGATCCTTGGGCAAACGTGCTACGTGTCTCAAAACGTGTTGATCGAGGAACGTATCACATTAGAAAACATTTTTTGCATTTGAAAACTTCTCCAATGTCCTTGACATTCATTCATTCATTTCCTTCCCCGCTACTAGCCATTTCATTGGCCAGTTTCCACTAGACTTCGTGGTCATACTCGAGTATACCAAACCTTAACCCAGGGTCACCAATCGCCCGACCGAATCCGCTTCTGGCTCGAGTCGACCGACAACGAAGGGCAAGGGCCCAATTCAGCAAAAAGGCTTACATTCATGCACAAGTAGCATTTAATCATTTAATCATTGAAAATTTCACATTCATTTAGGTCGAGTGCGATAAAGTACACACTCGCCTAACAAAATTCATTTTTAGCAAGCCTTGGAGACATAACGTACATCGATCACTTATTAAAGCACAATGCAAATAGTCATAATAATTCACATAGGCATTGGAAACATAACGTACAAAGAACACTCACCTATTTAAACAAATTAACGTCCAAAGTATCCTTCCGGATAACACTCTCAATCACCAAGGAACCCTAAGAGTAACCAAGAGAACACATTATGCTTCAACCATCAAAATTTTAGGTGAAACAAAGAAAATTCAAATACCTACTAGTACAATGTATAAATATGATTTTTGGAGTGAAAAGAGTACATTTAGACCAAGGGACCTGAGTAACTAAGAGTTTCCCAAACCAAACATAAAACTAAGCCCCAAAAGGTTTTAGAAAATTTCATCGGAAAACAAATAAAATAGAGCCACGTCACCGGCCGGATTCACGGTCGGATTCAAGGCAGTGGGCAGTCGAAAATTTTTTTATCTTCCCCTAGCAATCCGGCCAACATTTGGCAGGATACTCGGCCGGATATGAAAAAATATTTTTTTTTCTTTTTTCATAAAACTCTTTGTTTGGCTCAAAACTAACACATATGCAAGGAAAGAATGTATAACAAGGGTCTTGGATAAAATCATATGCAAGTGGAAGACAAAATACCTTAAATTCACACCTAAAATCTCGCTTGTTAAAATAGATTTTCGTGGCCGGGAAACCTATACAACTCCTTTTTGTTTTGGGAGGAAAATGGACAAGTATCATGTTTTAAAACGGTCGTCACATTCACCATGCAAAAATGTATAAGTTCAAATGAAATTTAGCTCATCTAACACCACTAGAGTGGATTTAAGTATGTCTAAGCAAAGTAAGTCCAATGCATTTTAGAATCACATTCAAATCTCATTTTCACTCACTCAAACTTTAAGAAAATAAATAGACAGCATTTCCCCTTAAATTCACATTTTCCATCCTACAAACAACCATTTAAATTCATCCAAAACAACCACAAGTACACATACAAATCATAGGCTATTCAACACACCTCATTAGGGTTACAATACCTTTCAATCTTAGCCAATTAAGAGCTCAACAACCAACCATAGTAAAGCCCTAATTTGAAGACCTAAAACTGAAATTTTCCGCAAACAACCACAATCAACACACAAAAGCTCCATTTTACACAATATAAATGTGACAGCCCCACCTGACCTTAAAGCGAACCGAAGGGTTCAGCGGACCGCCTGCCCAGCTCTCGCCGGGACTCAGTCATACCTCCATCAAAATCGGAATAAAATTGCAAGAATCAAAACGAAATGGAAGGGCCGCCGCCATGCAGGATACAACCAAGTACAAGGAACCTTTGTTCGCCAAGAGAGTAGGTACATTCCCGAATACATATGTTACATAAACATGAGGAAACACTTCAAAATATACATATTAGTAAGTTTACAGATCCAAAAAGGAACATTGTATTAAGATACATTTAGGGATTTCCAAATTGTCGATGAGCTATACCAAAAGAGCAAAAGAATTTCTAACTAGCTCAACTTATTCCTCAAAACATTGAAGTTCCAAAAGATAGTTCCCTGTAAGGAAAACAAGGATAACGGAACGGGGTGAGCTAAAAGTTCAATGAGGTACCAACAGTATAAACAGTAGAATTCATGAGAAAGCACTTTGGAGGCACATATTCACATCAAATACGAGAAATGAATGAACATCACAATGTAAAGGATACAGATGGCTCTCAGGAGCCAAATCCCCGTTGCTATACTTGATCCAGCCCCGTTGACCCTCCGTCAACATTCAAATAAAGGAACCAGTCCAGTAGAACACCACTTTAACGCCAAAACCCCATTCACCAAACATACCCCTTACCGGGCCCGAACGCCAAACAGGAACAGGAATGGTAATACTCGAGTATACCGGAATCAAGAGTCTCAATACCCAAAGATTCCCCAAGAACAGGTACCCATGGATTGTCAATTATCTCGACCAAGCCCTTACTGGCTCGATTTAATTAACTCCCCATGAGGTTGAGCTCAAGTTTAACAGGAAGATCGTTGGACACACTTCCAAACGATCTCATAACAAGTACAAGTAACAAGTTCAAGTTCATAACAAGTACAGGTAAGAGATTCCAGTTCATTCAGTTCAGGCAAGAGAACGAGTGTGATAAAGTAAACCCTCGTCTCATACAAGATAAACAGTCAGGAAAGACAATTAGCAATTTGCAAGTACAGAAAACCAGTTTAGCAAGAATTCAGGGGAATGGTGCACTCACCAGTTAAAACAAGGATACATCAAAAGTTTCAACCAAGGTAGGGCTCTAATCACCAAGAACCCTAGAATAACCAAGGTAAACAATTATGGTTCCCACATTCACAAATCCAGTAAATGGAATGCATAAATGAGGCTCGACTACATGTCGTACGCCTTTCCAAGTTAAGTACTAGTGCAAAAGAATAAAATATGAATTTTGAGCAAAAAGGATAACAGTTGGTCCTAGGGTTACAAACAACGCCCAAGACCCATCATTTTTACCAAGATCAACTCAACTTGAAAGAATCGCGTATCCCTAAAATTTTGGGCAGCATGCCCTCTGTATTTACCTATTTTCCAGCCATTTATGGCTTCATTGTTTTCCTCAATCAATCCCAAAATCACACACAAAATAATCTCATTTCAATAGCCGTTCAATAGGCTCCATTAGAACGTATAAGTACTAAAGTAAGCTAGGGAAAGTCCGGAAATGAAAGTTAAGCCCTAAAACCCAAAAACAGTTTTGACGTCGTTTAGCGTATTGGACACAACCGGCACTACGATTATCGGATGGATGTAAAATATACACCGTTTCGAAGCTAAAAGAAAGGGTTACAATGTTGAAGAAGGCCACTCAGTCTAGTTTGTAGTGAAACTAGGTCAAAATTTCAATGTACCAAACCAGAACCGTATAAACAGGTTAACGAACCGCATTCTGGTTAAATAACCATAATTCAGGCTACCAAAGTCCAATTCAAGTGATTCCAAAGCCATCCGAAAGCTAAGATGCCAGGATATATTTATTAAGAAGACATAAACAACCAAATCAGTAGTATTCCCAATCAAATTAACCAATTACCAAAGCTGATTACCAGGTTCGGACAGAAACAGGGCAGCAGGGGTATTTCAGTCTTTTCACAGGTTACGTTACTCCGATTGGCCTGAAATTTTGTAGGTATCTATAAAATATCATTCCCTAAAACTTTTATGTTTTAACCCAAGGCTAATTCGGCCTCTAACTAGGGGAAACAGTACCGGGCAGAATGGGTTCAATTGCAACCCTAATTTCTGAAATCTCCTTTCAAAGCGGAAATTTTCCGCAAATAGCCACAAGTTACACCCTACGGCTTCATTCTAAACCATTCCCAACCATCATCCATGGCCACACAATATTAATCATATGAAAACAGAAAAATCATGAATAAATATAAAACTTCACCAATTTCTACCAAAAATCATGAAACAACACCTAATATCATGACTTCGTCTCACATAAGTCACTAATTAAGCATTATTGAGAAGAAAGAGAGGTCCCTTAGCTACTCACCTTAACAACCAAAGAAAGGAGACAACTTAACACCTTAATCTTCCAAACCACGCCACCACTCACCTTAATCCCACTAAGAGAGAGGTTTTTATGGAGTAAATCAAGATTCTAACGGTTGATTTGTGAGATTGAGCAAGAAATAGAAGGAAGAAATTGAAGAGTTTTCCTTTCTTTTTCCCTGGAGAGGTTCGGCCACAAGAAGCTTGCAAGATGATGAATTTTGGTCAATTTTTGATTTATTGATAAAGTTGGTCCAAGGGTCAAAGTCCAACCAAATCACAAAGTGACACTTGTCACTCTCATTAATGCTACTCTATCCTTTTGTCTCTCCAACCTTAATCCATTTGGTAACCTCTAATCATCTCTTAACACCTGCTAAATTAAACCCTGTATAAAAAACTTAACCTAATTGGCCGAATTTTACCGAACTTTCCGCACTAGCGGGTCCCACGCCCGTATACACTCCTAAAATCTCATGAACTAACTTATACTAGAAAAATGATTTTGAAACCAGATTTACTCATAAAAATTATCTAGAAAATTTTTCTAACAAAGAAAATATAGAAAAGGCGTGCAATTAAATAAAATAAAGACTTGAAAATAGGAAAATTTCCGAGTTCTCACACTCTCTCCCCCTTAGAAGAATTTCGTCCTCGAAATTCCTTATCATCGCCTTCTTCGGAATACAAAATTTTACTGCTTCCTTCTCACGGTTAAATTGAGCATCGTACTTAGCTAACCAACCTGTTTCCCCTTCACTGGCCAGGCTCATTGAATTCTTTGGTATAATTTCTTCTTCCTTCCCAAAGTGTAATTCTTATACACCATTCTAGTAGTCAAACGGTGGAATACCAGAATCTTACCTTCCACGTCTTCAAACGAGTCAGGGGCTTGATGTTGCTCCAGGGCATACGCCCGAGCCGACACCTTTGGTCCATTCTTCTCCCCCTTCGACTGGTCAGGGTTGGTTGTTGGTTCCTGCTCCCTTCTCGAGATCGGCCTGGGCAGTTTACGATTTGATGATCCGCGCTCCCACAACGCAGACATCTTCTTCCTTTCTTCCAACAGACCTCCTCTGTGTGATTCGGCTTCCCACAGCACCCGCAGGGACCACGGGAAGCGGAGACTGAGCCTCTTCGTAAGGTACCACTTGACATCCCTGGTAGTTGTACTCCCCCGTTGCCCCTTCCAACCTTAGGAGGCGTACCCTTATCCCCTTGCTCTGAGCTACTTCCAGGAAATCCCCTTTTCTTGGTTTGGAAGTTCCTGACTTGTAACCTCGCATTTTCAACTCGTTGAGCTTTTTCCACAGCATCACTAAAGGTACTGAGTTGGGCTACAGCCAGGTCTTTCTGAATCTCAACGTTTAATCCTTGGACAAAACGCCTTATCCTCCTTTGCTCGGTCATAATTAACTCGGAAGCGAATTTGGACAACCTGGTGAACTGGCACTCATATTCGGCGACGGTTTGAGTTCCCTGGCGGAGCCTAATGAACTCATCTTCTTTCTTTTCCTGGATCAGAGGTGGAAAATACTTCGTGTTGAACTCTCTCATGAAATTCACCCACGTCCTTGGGGTTTGTTCTCTTTCCCATTTCAGCCTTATGATATTCCACCAAGATCGGGCCGCTCCCTCCAGTTGGAGGACGGCAAAAGTCACCTGTCGCTCCTCAGTGTAGTGCAACGCGACAAAGATATCAATCATCTTCTCTAGCCACCTCTCGGCCACGTCAGGATCTGGTCCTCCAAGGAATTTCGGTGGCGAGAACTTTTGAAATCGTTCAAGAGCTTTATCCTCACCCTCGGCATGATTACCAGGATTTTCCGGCTGAGTAATAGGATTTTGGCCTTGCTGTTCCACTACGTGAGCCAGAAGGTCGGTCATACGTTGGATAGCGGCAGCTACCTGAATGTTAGGGTCCAATCCAGGTTCAAGGTTGGGTTCAGGCATTGGTTCCCGATTTTCCCCTTCATCCAAGGGTTGCCTACGTCTACGGCCCCGGCCTCGTCCACTACGTGTTCCTTCCATTGGATTAACTAATCTAGACTCGAGGCGCGAATACAAGATACAAACTAGCGAGGTCTGTAAGTCAGATATGTATACTACGTCCGAATCAATTCAAAAGCAAATATGCACATAACACGACTATATCAAACAATTCACACAGTAACAGTCAGTCAGATACAAGCAAAAATCCTATGGTAGTGAGGGGGTCATTAACAACTAACAAAAGCTTCCCCCTAGGGTTCCATCTATACTCTACAAGAATATCACAATTTAGATCGTAGGCAGGGTTCATCATTCTTAGTGATCCCTAACACGTCATATAAAGTCCCGTAGAATCAGATTTCTAATGCGCCCAAATCATTTCTACCCTAGGCTTTCATCCCTTTTCGTACTCGGGCACAAGAATCCAAAATAAGATAATTCACCACTCGAACTGGCCAGTCCCAAGAGTAAATCATCTACATTTGTAATTCCTACCTGCCATACGTATCTATGGTTCTCAGATACCATGAGAAAGATTTAAGGCCTATACAGTTATGATTCATAGCTTACGCTCAAGCGAGCACTTAGTCCTTCAAACTTATTCACCACCTGGCCCAAGCTCACTCCGCGCAGAGACCACGCGAAGCAGGCTCTGATACCACCTGTGACAGCCCCACCTCACCCTAAGGCGAACCGAAGGGTTCGGCGGACCGCCTGCCCAACTCCCGCCGGGACTCAGTCATACCTCCATCAAAACCGAAATAAAATTGCAAGAATCAAAACGAAATGGAAGGGCCGCCGCCATGCAGGATCCAACCAAGTACAAGGAACCTTTGTTCGCCAAGAGAGTAGGTACATTCCCGAATACATATGTTACATAAACATGAGGAAACACTTCAAAATATACATATTAGTAAGTTTACAGATCCAAAAAGGAACATTGTATTAAGATACATTTTGGATTTCCAAATTGTCGACGAGCTATACCAAAAGAGCAAAAGAATTTCTAACTAGCTCAACTTATTCCTCAAAACATTGAAGTTCCAAAAGATAGTTCCCTGTAAGGAAAACAAGGATAACGGAACGGGGTGAGCTAAAAGTTCAATGAGGTACCAACAGTATAAACAGTAGAATTCATGAGAAAGCACTTTGGAGGCACATATTCACATCAAATACGAGAAATGAATGAACATCACAATGTAAAGGATACAGATGGCTCTCAGGAGCCAAATCCCCGTTGCTATACTTGATCCAGCCCCGTTGACCCTCCGTCAACATTCAAATAAAGGAACCAGTCCAGTAGAACACCACTTTAACGCCAAAACCCCATTCACCAAACATACCCCTTACCGGGCCCGAACGCCAAACAGGAACAGGAATGGTAATACTCGAGTATACCGGAATCAAATGTCTCAATACCCAAAGATTCCCCAAGAACAGGTACCCATGGATTGTCAATTATCTCGACCAAGCCCTTACTGGCTCGATTTAATTAACTCCCCATGAGGTTGAGCTCAAGTTTAACAGGAAGATCGTTGGACACACTTCCAAACGATCTCATAACAAGTACAAGTAACAAGTTCAAGTTCATAACAAGTACAGGTAAGAGATTCCAGTTCATTCAGTTCAGGCAAGAGAACGAGTGTGATAAAGTAAACCCTCGTCTCATACAAGATAAACAGTCAGGAAAGACAATTAGCAATTTGCAAGTACAGAAAACCAGTTTAGCAAGAATTCAGGGGAATGGTGCACTCACCAGTTAAAACAAGGATACATCAAAAGTTTCAACCAAGGTAGGGCTCTAATCACCAAGAACCCCAGAATAACCAAGGTAAACAATTATGGTTCCCACATTCACAAATCCAGTAAATGGAATGCATAAATGAGGCTCGACTACATGTCGTACGCCTTTCCAAGTTAAGTACTAGTACAAAAGAATAAAATATGAATTTTGAGCAAAAAGGATAACAGTTGGTCCTAGGGTTACAAACAACTCCCAAGACCCATCATTTTTACCAAGATCAACTCAACTTGAAAGAATCGCGTATCCCTAAAATTTTGGGCAGCATGCCCTCTGTATTTACCTATTTTCCAGCCATTTATGGCTTCATTGTTTTCCTCAATCAATCCCAAAATCACACACAAAATAATCTCATTTCAATAGCCGTTCAATAGGCTCCATTAGAACGTATAAGTACTAAAGTAAGCTAGGGAAAGTCCGGAAATGAAAGTTAAGCCCTAAAACCCAAAAACAGTTTTGACGTCGTTTAGCGTATTAGACACAACCGGCACTACGATTATCGGATGGATGTAAAATATACACCGTTTCGAAGCTAAAAGAAAGGGTTACAATGTTGAAGAAGGCCACTCAGTCTAGTTTGTAGTGAAACTAGGTCAAAATTTCAATGTACCAAACCAGAACCGTATAAACAGGTTAACGAACCGCATTCTGGTTAAATAACCATAATTCAGGCTACCAAAGTCCAATTCAAGTGATTCCAAAGCCATCCGAAAGCTAAGATGCCAGGATATATTTATTAAGAAGACATAAACAACCAAATCAGTAGTATTCCCAATCAAATTAACCAATTACCAAAGCTGATTACCAGGTTCGGACAGAAACAGGGCAGCAGGGGTATTTCAGTCTTTTCACAGGTTACGTTACTCCGATTGGCCTGAAATTTTGTAGGTATCTATAAAATATCATTCCCTAAAACTTTTATGTTTTAACCCAAGGCTAATTCGGCCTCTAACTAGGGGAAACAGTACCGGGCAGAATGGGTTCAATTGCAACCCTAATTTCTGAAATCTCCTTTCAAAGCGGAAATTTTCCGCAAATAGCCACAAGTTACACCCTACGGCTTCATTCTAAACCATTCCCAACCATCATCCATGGCCACACAATATTAATCATATGAAAACAGAAAAATCATGAATAAATATAAAACTTCACCAATTTCTACCAAAAATCATGAAACAACACCTAATATCATGACTTCGTCTCACATAAGTCACTAATTAAGCATTATTGAGAAGAAAGAGAGGTCCCTTAGCTACTCACCTTAACAACCAAAGAAAGGAGACAACTTAACACCTTAATCTTCCAAACCACGCCACCACTCACCTTAATCCCACTAAGAGAGAGGTTTTTATGGAGTAAATCAAGATTCTAACGGTTGATTTGTGAGATTGAGCAAGAAATAGAAGGAAGAAATTGAAGAGTTTTCCTTTCTTTTTCCCTGGAGAGGTTCGGCCACAAGAAGCTTGCAAGATGATGAATTTTGGTCAATTTTTGATTTATTGATAAAGTTGGTCCAAGGGTCAAAGTCCAACCAAATCACAAAGTGACACTTGTCACTCTCATTAATGCTACTCTATCCTTTTGTCTCTCCAACCTTAATCCATTTGGTAACCTCTAATCATCTCTTAACACCTGCTAAATTAAACCCTGTATAAAAAACTTAACCTAATTGGCCGAATTTTACCGAACTTTCCGCACTAGCGGGTCCCACGCCCGTATACACTCCTAAAATCTCATGAACTAACTTATACTAGAAAAATGATTTTGAAACCAGATTTACTCATAAAAATTATCTAGAAAATTTTTCTAACAAAGAAAATATAGAAAAGGCGTGCAATTAAATAAAATAAAGACTTGAAAATAGGAAAATTTCCGAGTTCTCACACTCTCTCCCCCTTAGAAGAATTTCGTCCTCGAAATTCCTTATCATCGCCTTCTTCGGAATACAAAATTTTACTGCTTCCTTCTCACGGTTAAATTGAGCATCGTACTTAGCTAACCAACCTGTTTCCCCTTCACTGGCCAGGCTCATTGAATTCTTTGGTATAATTTCTTCTTCCTTCCCAAAGTGTAATTCTTATACACCATTCTAGTAGTCAAACGGTGGAATACCAGAATCTTACCTTCCACGTCTTCAAACGAGTCAGGGGCTTGATGTTGCTCCAGGGCATACGCCCGAGCCGACACCTTTGGTCCATTCTTCTCCCCCTTCGACTGGTCAGGGTTGGTTGTTGGTTCCTGCTCCCTTCTCGAGATCGGCCTGGGCAGTTTACGATTTGATGATCCGCGCTCCCACAACGCAGACATCTTCTTCCTTTCTTCCAACAGACCTCCTCTGTGTGATTCGGCTTCCCACAGCACCCGCAGGGACCACGGGAAGCGGAGACTGAGCCTCTTCGTAAGGTACCACTTGACATCCCTGGTAGTTGTACTCCCCCGTTGCCCCTTCCAACCTTAGGAGGCGTACCCTTATCCCCTTGCTCTGAGCTACTTCCAGGAAATCCCCTTTTCTTGGTTTGGAAGTTCCTGACTTGTAACCTCGCATTTTCAACTCGTTGAGCTTTTTCCACAGCATCACTAAAGGTACTGAGTTGGGCTACAGCCAGGTCTTTCTGAATCTCAACGTTTAATCCTTGGACAAAACGCCTTATCCTCCTTTGCTCGGTCATAATTAACTCGGAAGCGAATTTGGACAACCTGGTGAACTGGCACTCATATTCGGCGACGGTTTGAGTTCCCTGGCGGAGCCTAATGAACTCATCTTCTTTCTTTTCCTGGATCAGAGGTGGAAAATACTTCGTGTTGAACTCTCTCATGAAATTCACCCACGTCCTTGGGGTTTGTTCTCTTTCCCATTTCAGCCTTATGATATTCCACCAAGATCGGGCCGCTCCCTCCAGTTGGAGGACGGCAAAAGTCACCTGTCGCTCCTCAGTGTAGTGCAACGCGACAAAGATATCAATCATCTTCTCTAGCCACCTCTCGGCCACGTCAGGATCTGGTCCTCCAAGGAATTTCGGTGGCGAGAACTTTTGAAATCGTTCAAGAGCTTTATCCTCACCCTCGGCATGATTACCAGGATTTTCCGGCTGAGTAATAGGATTTTGGCCTTGCTGTTCCACTACGTGAGCCAGAAGGTCGGTCATACGTTGGATAGCGGCAGCTACCTGAATGTTAGGGTCCAATCCAGGTTCAAGGTTGGGTTCAGGCATTGGTTCCCGATTTTCCCCTTCATCCAAGGGTTGCCTACGTCTACGGCCCCGGCCTCGTCCACTACGTGTTCCTTCCATTGGATTAACTAATCTAGACTCGAGGCGCGAATACAAGATACAAACTAGCGAGGTCTGTAAGTCAGATATGTATACTACGTCCGAATCAATTCAAAAGCAAATATGCACATAACACGACTATATCAAACAATTCACACAGTAACAGTCAGTCAGATACAAGCAAAAATCCTATGGTAGTGAGGGGGTCATTAACAACTAACAAAAGCTTCCCCCTAGGGTTCCATCTATACTCTACAAGAATATCACAATTTAGATCGTAGGCAGGGTTCATCATTCTTAGTGATCCCTAACACGTCATATAAAGTCCCGTAGAATCAGATTTCTAATGCGCCCAAATCATTTCTACCCTAGGCTTTCATCCCTTTTCGTACTCGGGCACAAGAATCCAAAATAAGATAATTCACCACTCGAACTGGCCAGTCCCAAGAGTAAATCATCTACATTTGTAATTCCTACCTGCCATACGTATCTATGGTTCTCAGATACCATGAGAAAGATTTAAGGCCTATACAGTTATGATTCATAGCTTACGCTCAAGCGAGCACTTAGTCCTTCAAACTTATTCACCACCTGGCCCAAGCTCACTCCGCGCAGAGACCACGCGAAGCAGGCTCTGATACCACCTGTGACAGCCCCACCTCACCCTAAGGCGAACCGAAGGGTTCGGCGGACCGCCTGCCCAACTCCCGCCGGGACTCAGTCATACCTCCATCAAAACCGAAATAAAATTGCAAGAATCAAAACGAAATGGAAGGGCCGCCGCCATGCAGGATCCAACCAAGTACAAGGAACCTTTGTTCGCCAAGAGAGTAGGTACATTCCCGAATACATATGTTACATAAACATGAGGAAACACTTCAAAATATACATATTAGTAAGTTTACAGATCCAAAAAGGAACATTGTATTAAGATACATTTAGGATTTCCAAATTGTCGATGAGCTATACCAAAAGAGCAAAAGAATTTCAAACTAGCTCAACTTATTCCTCAAAACATTGAAGTTCCAAAAGATAGTTCCCTGTAAGGAAAACAAGGATAACGGAACGGGGTGAGCTAAAAGCTCAATGAGGTACCAACAGTATAAACAGTAGAATTCATGAGAAAGCACTTTGGAGGCACATATTCACATCAAATACGAGAAATGAATGAACATCACAATGTAAAGGATACAGGTGGCTCTCAGGAGCCCAAATCCCCGCTTTGCTATACTTTGATCCAGCCTTCGTTGACCCTCACGTCAACGATTCAAATAAAGAATCCAGTCCAGTAGGAACACAACTTTAAATGCCAAATCCCGTTCACCAAACATACCCCTTACCAGGCCCGTAAATTGTGACGGCCCCTACCCTTCCCCTTAAGGCGAACCAAAGGGTTTCGGTTTGGACCGACCTATCCAGCTCTCGGCCAGGACTACGGAGATCAATTCTTCGTAAAACCCTAGAGCACCGCACGATAGAAAACCCAAGAAAACAATCCATCGGAGACTATTACATTGGAGACAGTTGATTCTAACCTTCAGGTACAATGATGCTTTAATTAAGTACTGCAACGAAAGAAAAATGGAAACGAAAATGAACAGTAACAGCCAAATTTTTTTTTCTTCCCTCGCTCAAAAGCCGCGCCCGTCCGATCTTCCCAACAGCGACATAAACATTCACCAGAGCTATAAAACATAGCATCTCAAAGAAATATAATTAAGAAACAAGGTTAAATACTTGCTTACATATATTTACATTAGAGTCATGAACAAATTAACTAAAGTAGAAGCCAAAGTATTCCTACTATTCAAAATACAATTAGGGTTTCGGTTGCGAAAGAGCTTAACAAAAGTTCATATACAATAGCTCGACCCTTTTCTTCCAAACCCATGAGTTCATAGTTTGTTCCCTGTAAGGAAAACAAAGATAACGGGAAAGGGGTGAGCTTACGCTCAATGTGGTACCCAAAACAATAACAGGCAAGAACCAAGGAACTTCATGCTCAATTAATCACATAGGTGTACCAAATAAGGAGAGGAGCCAAACATCTTAGAAAGGATACAGGTGGCTCTCAGGAGCCAAATCCCCGTTGCAGTACTTGATCCGACTACGTAAGGAAACCAATCTAGTAGAACACCACTTTAACGCCAAATCCCGTTCACTAATCATACCCCCTTACAGGGCCCGAACGCCAAACAAGAATGAAAGTGGTAATACTCGAGTATACCGGAATCAAGAGTCTCAATACTCAAAGATTCCCTAGAAACAGGCACTCATGGATTGTCAAATACCTCGACCAAGTCCTTGCTGGCTCGATTTAATTAACTCCCCATGAGGTTGAGCTCAGGTTTAACAAGAAGGTCGTTGGACACACTTCCAAACGCCCTTATAACAAGTGCAAGTAACAGGTTCAAGTTCATAACAAGTACAAGTAATAGATTTCAGTTTATACAACACAGGCAAGAGAACGAGTGTGATAAAGTACACTCTCGTCTCATTCAAAATAACAGAGTTCATAGTATCCATGTCACACATTTCAAGTATAGATGGACCAATTAAGCAACAAGGCAGGGGAGTGGGACACTCACGTGATCAAACAAGGATAATTTCAAAAGTTTCCTTCCCAAGTATGGCTTTACTCACCGGCACCTCCTAGAACAATCAAGGTAAACACTTAAGACTGGACTCCAAGACCTAATAAGCGGAATTCGCAAGTAAAACTCGATTACAAGTCAGGTGCCTATCCAAAGGAACCATTAATGTAAAGCGAAGAGGTGACTTTGGAGTGAAAAAATAACGATTAGTCCTAAAGGCATGAACAACCTCAAAACCCTACCTACAATGACTGACCAACTCCAAATTTGAAGTAGAAAATGAAAGTAAGATCGATACTAGGAAAACAGGATTTTCCAGTTTCGCACAACTCTATATGAAAAATCATATCTCAAGTTTTGTAAGTCCAAAATTAGTAAAAGTTATACCGTTGGAAAATAAATTCAAAGGGCTATAACTTTCCAGAGAACACCCTCATAAGATTCAGAACGCAAGTCAGTCAAATTCAAGCCTCAAGTTGATGCTTTATCCAGTGAAAGACAGAACAGGTACAATATTTCAGTCAACTTTGAAAAATCACCATAAATGGTACAGACATAAAAAGGGTCTGAAATTTACATGGTTTATAGCCCTATGAATCTGGTTTAAAACGCAACAAACGAAACTCAATTCCGACATTCGTACTTCAAGATATAGCAAATTTCCCGAGACTATGCAAAAGCAAATTTTGACAGCATTTCCCTTGTCTTTCTTTACTTTCCAACCAAACCTCAACACCCACAAATGACAAGCTATCAAACACCTTTAGTTAGAGCCACAATAAGGCTCAAATACGAGTCATAAATCGAATTCACATATCACTAGAGTAAAATCTTATGGAACGTATAAGTGCAAAATCAAACTAGGACATATGCGGAAACGAAGTTTGGGTTGGGAAACAAAAGGCAGATTTGCTGTTGCTTAGCGGAATTAACACAACTGAAGCTATCCTTATTGGATTGAGGTGTAATTTACACCATTTCAAAGCTAAGAGAAAGGGATACAATGTTGAAGAAGGCCACTCAGTCCAGTTTGCAATGTATCTAGGTCAAATTTACCAAAACAACCCCCAGATTTTCCAGTTTGAAGTTTACTATGAAATGCAACCAGCAGTCCTGATTCATTCACTCATATCTCAGCACCTACGACTCCAATTCAAGTGATTCTAAATCCATCTGAACACTAAGATACCAAGCTATAAATGTTAAGAAGACATCAACAACTAAATCAGTAGTATTCCCAGTCAACCTAACCACTTACCAAAGCTGATTATCAGTTTCGGACAGAAACAGGGCAGCAGCGGTATTTCAGTCTTTTCACAGGCTACGTTGCTCCGATTGGGCTGAAATTTTGTAGAAAACTATAAAACATCATTATCTACAACTTTCATGTTTTAACCTTAAGCTAATTCAGCCTCTAACATAATCAAATAAATTCAGACAGAACAGGCCTGTTTGAAACCCTAACCTGGAAATTTTGCCCCAAACCAGAATTTTTGCACAATCAACCATATCCAACATATATCAACTCCATTTTACACAATAACTAACCAACAATCCATGACTAACCAACACTAAACATATGAAATCAGAAAAATCAAGCATAAAATAAAAATCCATGAATCTTCACCACAAGTCATGAAATCATCCAAAAAAATAACTTATTCAACTACCACAAGGCACCAATTTAGCATTATCATGAACAAGAAAGAATTTCTTGGCTACTCACCTTACCAACCCAAGAAAGGAAGCAACTTAGCACCTTAATCTTCCAAACCACTTGATAACCAACCTTGCAACCACTAAACTAGGGGTTTTTCTGGAGAGAATCCAAGTTTAATCGGTTAGATTTGAGGATTAAGCAAGATTGGAAGCCAAAGAGTTGAGAGTTTTCTTTTCTTTTCTTGTGGAGAGAGTCGGCCAAGAGAGGGAGAGAAATGATAAATTTTTGGTGAATTTTGGGATTATTTGGTAAAGTTGGCCAATTAGTCAAAGTTCAAGATGAAATAGGGAGGTGACACTTGTCACCTTAATTAATACATGGCTATCCTTTTGTCCCTGTCACACCAATTCATCTAGTAACTTCTAGTTATCTCTTAACACCTGCTTAATTAATCCCGGTATACGAAACTTAACCTAACTGGCCGAATTTTACAGAACTTTCAGCACTAGCGGGTCCCACGCCCAGTATACACTTCTAAAATCTCATGAACTAACTTATACTAGAAAAATGATTTAAAACCCTATTTACTCATAAAACGAGTTAGAAAATTTCCTAATAAAGAAATTACAGAAAAGCGTGCGATTAAATAAAATAAAACCCTAGAAAAATATGAAAATTTACGGGTTCTCACACCGAACGCCAAACAGGAACAGGAATGGTAATACTCGAGTATACTGGAATCAAGAGTCTCAATACCCAAAGATTCCCCAGGAACAGGTACCCATGGATTGTCAATTATCTTGACCAAGCCCTTACTGGCTCGATTTAATTAACTCCCCATGAGATTGAGCTCAAGTTTAACAGGAAGATCGTTGGACACACTTCCAAACAATCTCATAACAAGTGCAAGTAACAAGTTCAAGTACATAACAAGTACAAGTAATAGATTCCAGTTCGTTCAGTACAGGCAAGAGAACGAGTGTGATAAAGTACACCCTCGTCTCATACAAGATAAACAGTCAGGAAAGACATTCAACTAGCAATTTACAAGTACAGCAAACCAGTTTTGCAATAATTCAGGGGAGTGGTGCACTCACCAGTTAAAGCAAGGATATGTCAAAAGTTTCAACCAAGGTAGGGCTCTAATCACCAAGAAACCCTAGAATAATCAAGGTAAACAATTATGGTTCCCACAATCACAAATCCAGTAAATGGAATGCATAAATGGGGCTCGACTACATGTCGTACGGCTTTCCAGGTTAAGTACTAGTACAAAAGAATAAAATGTGACTTTTGAGCAAAAGGATAAGAGTTGGTCCTAGGGTTACAAACAACTCCTAAAACCTATGTGACAGCCCCACCTTCCCTTATGGCGAACCAAAGAGGTTAGCGGACTGCCTGCCCAACTCTCGCCAGGACTAACGGTGCAGTTAAACACGATCTAAAATGTTTTGGTAGAATAAAAGCACGCTCAAACAAGTCAAAATCGCAAAATAGCCAAGCAAAAATCAAAACCGTCGATGAATAGTGGGTGCCATGTCATATAACTCGGAAGGACACATAAACAGGATTAAGCAGTGTTATACACATACGTTTGTAATTTACAAAACAAAAGGAAGATAATTGGATCAAAATACATTTAGGGTTTTTCCAACTATCGAGGAGCTTTACAAAAGATATTAAAACTAGCTCAACTCGTGCTTCAAAACATCATAGTCCCCAAAAGTGGTTCCCTGTAAGGAAAAAAAAGGCAACAGAAAGGGGTGAGCTTACGCTCAATGAGGTACCAATCATATAGGGGTAAAATCATGGCCTTTCACGTTAACCAGTCAGATACATATACCAGATATAAAGGAAAGCAGTTAGACACATTGATTAAAAGGGAAAGGATACAGGTGGCTCTCAAGAGCCAGATTTTGATTTGTAGTACTTGATCCGAACCCGTTGACTCTCCGTCAACGTATATAGAACCAACATATCCGTAGACTCCACTTTACACCAATTTCAGTCCACCAAACATACCCCTACCGGGCCTGAACGCGAAACAGAACAGAAGTGGTAATAGTCGAGTATACCGGAATTAAGGGTCTCAATACCCAAATATTCCTGAAACAGACTACCGTGGTTCGTTATCTAATCGACCAGGCCCTTGCCGGCCCGACTTGAGTAACTAGCCACAGGTGTTGAGCTCAGAGGTCACAGAAAGGTCATTGGATACCAGTCTCCAAACGACGTCCGAACAGATTCTGATACAGTTAACAGATTAACAGTAAATAGGCATATGGACAGACAAGAGAACGAGTGTGATAAAGTACACCCTCGTCTCAAACAGAATAAACAGATAGTGCAGTCATTTAAATCACAGATTGCAGG
>NW_020862723.1:0-17141 GCF_003713205.1 Coffea eugenioides | reverse complement strand
TAATCTACTTGGTTGATCATTACTAGAAAAGAAGGTAAATTTTTTATTAAAGAAAAAGTGCATAAATTTGGTTAATATTTTAATCAACCCAATTCACCCCCCCTTCTTGGTTGTCTTTGGGACTTACAGTAATTTTCCTACGTAACCCTAGAAATGGTATAGCCAACTTATAGTTTCAAAATTTGGAATTTTAGGGTTTAGCGGGGACGCGGATTTCGATTCCCAGCTTGATCTGTAACTTCACTCTTGGTGAGTGTCCCTGCTTGTTCTGTGCTTACTTGATTAAAGCGCTTTCGTGATTTGATATGTAATAATGGCAAAATGATTTCTGATCCATCGAAGTCAGCGAAGTGTACTTTATCGCACCAGCCTTTCGAGTGGTGACTTGTGTGAAATGTTTTCGTGATTATCTCAGTGTTGTAACGTAGTTGGGTGAATCCCTCGACTAGTGAATCAGTGTTGTAATGTCGTTGGGTGAATCTCTCGACTAGTGAATCAGTGAGGTATACTCGAGTATTACCGAACTACAATTGCGGTGTGCGGACCCGGTAGGGGGTTGATTGGTGGACGGAGATCGGTGAAAATGGTGTGCGGGCCCGGGACAGGGGTATGATTGGAGGGCAGGATTAAGAGGAAGAATGAACAGATCTACATGGACTGTAGGTAGTGAGAGTTGACGGGGGGTCAACTACGATAAATTTTGGCCAAGCGCGGAAAATGGCTCCTGAGAGACCCTGTATCCTACCTTGTGCTGTTATCCGCTTTCTTAATTGTTGAATTTAAATACTCGTCACTTGCCTTATGTGATTGCATGTTTTGGGGCACCACTGAGATTTAGCTCACCCCACGTTCATTTGTTTTCCTTGACAGGTCCTGGCTCTTGAGCAAGATTTGAAATCTGATTTAACATTTATGCATGTAGTTTGAGTTAAACACTGTATCTTCTATTTTCCAGAGGAGGACCCGGAGGAGGATCCGGCGGAGGACGTTGCACCTGATAGCCCTGCTGAGGGTTAGGCTATGATTGACTTGATTATACTACATATGTAGGGTTAGGAAAGAGGGACATTAGTTAAGTCATCAAATTTTGTCTAGGTTGATGACTTGCTTCCGAGGCACCATGTGACGTCCCGAGGCAGAAGAAAAGGGAAAAATTTCTGGTGAATAGTGTTTTGTGGAGAATCCGGCCAGAAGCCGTGCAAATTCCTTATATTTTTCTTAAAAATTCCCTTTTCTTTGACAAATACCACTTTATAATGGCCCTACTACTCAATCACCCCACAATAAGTGCCAATGAACCTAGAAAGTAGGGTTTCACTTTTGGTTTCAAGATTGGAGCAAAATTAGGGTTTTCGCGATTTTCGCAGGATGAATTTTCGGTACGGAGCAAGGATCAAATTTGGTGATTAAAAATGACTTTTAAGTGAGAAATAATATGTGATTAGAAGCAATGATACAAGGTTAGTGAATAGGAAGTAAAAACCCTAGTACGTGTGTTTTTAAGAAAAACGGCGCGAACCGACAGGTACCGCGCACTACCGATTGAACGCACCACTTGACCACCACTTTTTTTTACCATACAAGCTTTTTGATATTTGAGCAAAATATCTTCTCAATTTCCAGCTAGCTTGACCGAAATTGGAGGCTAGAAATGCAAGAAAGAAAGAGAAAAAAATGAAAGGTGGTGGTGGCGACAAGTGTCGCCACCTAAGGGTTTCTTGACCAAGAGAGATGGTCTTCCTTTTTAGCCCAATTTTTGCTCATTTCCCTTCATTATTTCAGCAGCTTGGCCGAACAAAGAGAGGAGAGAAAGAGAGCAAGAAAACAATTTCCTTCTTCTTGAGTTGAATCATCCAAGTAAGAAATTGAAATTCCAAACCGATTAAAGAGTGGGTTGTGAGTTGGGAAGCTTGTGGAACCAAAAGATTTCTAAAGGAGGTGAAGTATCACTCTTTCAAGCTTTGTTTTTGAGGTATAAAGTCTGATTTATGGCTTTGATTCTTTTATTTTGGTTTAAGATGCTATTTAGTTCATGCTTTGGCTTGATTACAAGATATGCAAGTTGTTGTGTTGAATTTTGGATGATTTAAGCAAGTTAGGGTTTGATTAATTTCTGCCTAAACTTGTTGTATGGTTGATAGATGTTGTATATAAGGGGTTTGGTAGTGATTGGATCAAGGAATTTAAGAAAGTTTCATTGAAGACCAAAAATTCCAGATTTCTGGAAATTTCCTAATTCAGTTCTGCCCGGTTTTGGAACTCATAGTTAGAGGCCGAATTAGGCTTGGCCTAAAACATGAAAGTTGTATAGAATGGTATTTTATAGGTGCCTACAACATTTCAGCTCAATCGCAGCAACGTATCTTGTGAAAAGTTGAAAATACCCTCGCTGTTCTAGGTTACATTCCAGAGTTCCGCGTGGACAGTTTAGTCTATTTGGTTGTGTTTGTTCACTATAATCCGTTGGGATTTAGCCTTTTGACAAAACATGAAAGTTTTAGTATTCTGTCTTAGCTTTTAAACGCCACCAAGAACACCTTAATCGGACCTTGGTAACCTGAGATATGACCATTCCAGTGCAGTGCGGTTAATTAGCCGACTAGTTGGATTTTGGTTCTGTAAATTGGGAATTTGACTAGGTTGCATTGGAAACTGGACTAAGTGATCTTCATGAAAATTGTAGCCCTATGTCTTAGCTTCAAAACGGTATTAGTTATACCTCAATCTGATAAGCGTAGCCTCGGATGTGTTATTTCCGTAACCACACGTCAAATCTGTCTTTTGCTAGGTTACATTTCCACACTTGTTATCACTTTGAATTTTGTTCTTATGTTGTTATGAGCCTATGGAACGGCTATTTACTTGAATCTATGATATGTATGACTTTGGGATTGGCTGAGGAAAAATAATGAGGCCATAAATGGCTGAAAAATTAGGTAAACACAAGGCGCATGCTGCCAAATTTTCACGAAAAGATAAACTAGCCTTTGGAGTTCTAGTTCTATATTTGGCAAATTTGACTTGGATATACTGAAAACTAGGTTGAGGTGTCTTCATGAAAGTTGTAACTCTTTGTCTAAGCTTCGAGACACTGCCCAGTACATTTTGATCTGATAATCACAGCTCCAGTTATGGGCAAAATCGTGTAAACCGTTTTGTACCATTTTCATTTCCGCGCACGCCCGATGCATTCCTTTACTGTTTTTCCGCTTTGATCGTTTTAGTCTTTATTTCCATTTGTGATCTAGGGCTTGGACTTGAGCAAGACAATAATAAATGATGGATGAGGTTCGTGAGTCGTGGTTGGTGAGTTATCCCTCAACTATTTCCAAAGTTACTTTTGAACTAATTCTTGCATTTATTACTCCATTGCATATCATTCGGGTTTGGGTGTGTGCCACGACATAATTTGGCTCCAATGAGATCCTGGAAACTCTTGTGCTTAGAACCAATGTCTCCACTACTGTTTACACATTCTTTGGAGCACGATGGCTCCTTACTTCTGCTTCCCGGTTACCTGATCTAAACGAGCGTTAGATATTTAAGCACAAGAACTTCACTGGCTCACATGAGCAATTAATGAACATTTGATTACTGCATCATGACATCATATCAATGCTTTATTGTGAAATATACTTGGTTGTTGATTTTACTGGTCACTCACTGAGCTTCTAGCTCACCCCCTATTATCTTCTTCTCCCCACAGGGATCGAAGTAAAGGAAGAACTTGTATTTGGATCTTTGTGTGGCTGGATGGCGTACATCTTGTATAGTTTAGATTTGGTTTTGGTTTAGGTACTTTTGGATCTGTATAAATATTTGGAATTGGATCAGATGTATATCTACATTCGACGCTTAGACCTAGTTTCCGCTTCGCTTATGATATGTAATTTTTGGAGAATTGGATGTATTATTCGAGTTGTACCTTGTAATTTACTTGAGGAATGTAGTAGTGAGTGAGTCCCGGCGAGAGCTGGGCAGGCGGTCCGCTAAACCCTTTGGTTCGCCTTAGGGGGAGGTGGGGCCGTCACAGGTGGTATCAGAGCTTAGGCTTCCGATCTTTGTAGTGTATCCTAGGCTTAAAGTTTAGGATGCCGGACTGTGGGATTGGTTTGTACGTTCAGTGCTCTTTTGGAGCGTCAGTTGTGAATCTTGAAAGTGGTACGCATAAGATATGATTTGGTTGAATTACGCTTGAGAGCGTACGGCCTGAGCTGTACAGTTTCTTACTTTTGGATTCTTGGCTAGGGTTTTGATAGATTATGGTGGTGGCCGGAATTGTTGAGAAAAGTTTTGGTTTGCATTTTTCTTCTAATTTTCCTGTTTGATTAAGGTTATACCACCCGAGTGGTAAATGTTAAGATTTGAGATATTTGAACTGTCTAAGACCGACTAGACTGAGCTCATTTGAGACTTGAATTTGTATCGGCTAGTGTACCCTTACGTACACTTGATAGACCTGACCTGACTGAAAATAGGGTATCTCTTTTACTCTTGAGCAAGTATCTTGATTCATATATGATCTGTATGTGGATTTGAGTTTGATGACTGCTTGAGAGTGTGAATTACTGGGCATAAGCTAGGCGAGTGAGTTCCTACTCGTACTCATGTTCTTTGAACCTGAAATAATTGACCCCGCTTTTGAACCGATACACTTGAACCCTGCTTTTGACTCTGTTTCTGAACATTTTCGTACTTGTTTGGTTATAGACCGGCTACTACTCTTCTGTAGCGGTTGAACAGAACCTCTCTGGTGAGGCATTGCCTGTTGTGTTTCCAAGCACCGCCATTCTTCTGGCGAGGCATGCCTGTTGTGTTTTCAAGCACCATCAGGGATTGAAATTCTTGAACAGAACCTCTCTGATGAGGTATGGCCTGTTGTGTTTTCAAGCACCGCCATTCTTCTGGCGAGGCATGCCTGTTGTGTTTCCAAGCACCATCAGGGATGAAACTTTGACTTGAGGCTCTCTGGTGAAGCTTAGCCGTAGTGCTAGCTTGTTGTGTTTCCAAGCACCACCAGGGCCAATTTCTTGAGCTAAGATCCTCTGGTGAAGTTTAGCCGTTGTGCTAACTTGTTGTGTTATCAAGCACCACCAAGGATGAAATTTTGAACTGAGGTTCTTTGGCGAGGTATAGCCGTTGTGCTAACCTGTTGTGTTGTCCAGCACCGCCATGGACAAAATCTTGCAAAGGCTCTGGTGAAGTATAGCTGAGTGCTAGCTTGTTGTGTTTTCAAGCACCACCGGGGACAAATTCCTGAGACTTTCTGGTGAAGTATAGCTGAGTGCTAGCTTGTTGTGTTTTCAAGCACCACCAGGGGTAATTTCTGATCTGAGACATCGTTATGTCCTGGATTGTTTTTCCAAATATCAGGGACTTTAAGTCCGATTTCGAGCCCCTTTTGTATATGTATCCAGTTACTCGTCTGACTATCTATTGGATCAAGATTATTTGATAAGTTGGATTGGAGTACTTTTAGTACTTGATTGTGATGAGTGATTCTTAGTATGTGATTGACCTTTGAGATATTTGATCTGATTAGTATTTGATTATGATAAGCGAGATTGAAATGATTCTTAATACGTGATCGACTTTCGAGAACTATTTTGATCTGATTAGTACAAGTTGGAATGTCGAGGACGACATTCTTTTAAGGAGGGGAGTTTGTGACGCCCCGAGGCAGAAGAAAAGGGAAAAATTTCTGGTGAATAGTGTTTTGTGGAGAATCCGGCCAGAAGCCGTGCAAATTCCTTATATTTTTCTTAAAAATTCCCTTTTCTTTGACAAATACCACTTTATAATGGCCCTACTACTCAATCACCCCACAATAAGTGCCAATGAACCTAGAAAGTAGGGTTTCACTTTTGGTTTCAAGATTGGAGCAAAATTAGGGTTTTCGCGATTTTCGCCGGATGAATTTTCAGTACGGAGCAAGGATCAAATTTGGTGATTAAAAATGAATTTTGAGTGAGAAATAATATGTGATTAGAAGCAATGATACAAGGTTAGTGAATAAGAAGTAAAAACCCTAGTACGTGTGTTTTTAAGAAAAACGGCGCGAACCGGCGGGTACCGCGCACTAGCGATTGAACGCACCACTTGATCACCACTTTCTTACCATACAAGCTTATTGATATTTGAGCAAAATATCTTCTCAATTTCCAGCTAGCTTGACCGAAATTTGAGGCTAGAAATGCAAGAAAGAAAGAGAAAAAAATGAAAGGTGGTGGTGGCGACAAGTGTCGCCACCTAAAGGCTTCTTAACCAAGAGAGATGGTCTTCCTTTTTAGCCCAATTTTTGCTCATTTCCCTTCATTATTTCAGTAGCTTGGCCGAACAAGAGAGGAGAGAAAGAGAGAGCAAGAAACAACTTCCTTCTTCTTGATTTACATCATCCAAGTGAAGAATCAAAATTCTAAACCGATTAAAGTGCGGGTTGTGAGTTGGGAAGCTTGGGGAACTAAGAAATTCCAAAGGAGGTGAAGTATCACTCTTTCAAGCTTTGTTTTTGAGGTATAAAATCTGATTTATGGCTTTGATTCTTTTATTTTGGTTTAAGATGCTATCTAGTTCATGTTTTGGCTTGATTACAAGATATGCAAGTTGTTGTGATGAATTTTGGATGATTTAAGCAAGTTAGGGTTTGATTAATTTCTGCCTAAACTTGTTGTATGGTTGATAGATGTTATATATAAGATTATATAAGGGGCTTTGGTAGAGTTTGGAACAAGGAATTGAAGAGAGTTTCATTGGAAACCAAAAATTTCAGATTTCTGGAATTTCCTAATTCAGTTCTGCCCGGTTTTGGAACTCATATTTAGAGGCCAAATTAGGCTTGGCCTAAAACATGAAAGTTGTATAGAATGGTATTTTATAGGTGGCTACAAAATTTCACCTCAATCGGAGCTATGCAGCTTGTGAAAAGATGAAAATACCCTCGCTGTTCTAGGGTACATTCCAGAGTTCCGCGTAGACAGTTTAGTCTATTTGGTTGTGTTTATTCACTATAATCCGTTGGGATTTAGCCTTTTGACAAAACATGAAAGTTTTAGTATTATTGTCTTAGCTTTTAAACGCCTCTAAGAACACCTTAATCGGACCTTGGTAACCTGAGATATGACCATTCCAGTACAGTGCGGTTAATTAGCCGACTAGTTGGATTTTGGTTCTGTAAATTGGGAATTTGACTAGGCTTCATTGGAAACTGGACTAAGTGATCTTCATGAAAATTGTAGCCCTGTGTCTTAGCTTCGAAACGGTATAAGTTACGCCTCAATCCGATAAGCGTAGCCTCGGATGTGTTCTTTCCGCAACCACACGTCAAATCTGTCTTTTGCTAGGTTACATTTCCACACTTGTTATCACTTTGATTTTTGTTCTTATGTTGTTATGAGCCTATGGAACGGCTATTTACTTGAATCTATGATATGTATGACTTTGGGATTGACTGAGGAAAAATAATGAGGCCATAAATGGCTGGAAAATTAGGTAAACACAAGGGGCATGCTGCCAAATTTTCACGAGAAAGATAAACTAGCCTTTGGAGTTCTAGTTCTATATTTGGCAAATTTGACTTGGATATACTGAAAACTAGGTTGAGGTGTCTTCATGAAAGTTGTAACTCTTTGTCTAAGCTTCGAGACACTGCCTAGTACATTTTGATCTGATAATCACAGCTCCAGTTATGGGCAAAATCGTGTAAACCGTTTTGTACCATTTTCATTTCCGCGCACGCCCGATGCATTCCTTTACTGTTTTTCCGCTTTGATCGTTTTAGTCCTTATTTCCATTTGTGATCTAGGGCTTGGACTTGAGCAAGACAATAATAAATGATGGATGAGGTTCGTGAGTCGTGGTTGGTGAGTGATCCCTCAACTATTTCCAAAGTTACTTTTGAACTAATTCTTGCATTTATTACTCCATTGCATATCATTTGGGTTTGGGTGTGTGCCATGACATAATTTGGCTCCAATGAGATCCTGGAAAGTCTTGTGCTTAGAACCAATGTCTCCACTACTGTTTACACATTCTTTGGAGCACGATGGCTCCTTACTTCTGCTTCCCGGTTACCTGATCTAAACGAGCGTTGGATATTTAAGTACAAGAACTTCACTGGCTCACATGAGCAATAAATGAACATTTGATTACTGCATCATGACATCATATCAATGCTTTATTGTGAAATATACTTGGCTGTTGATTTTACTGGTCACTCACTGAGCTTCTAGCTCACCCCCTATTATCTTCTTCTCCCCACAGGGATCGAAGTAAAGGAAGAACTTGTATTTGGATCTTTGTGTGGCTGGATGGCGTACATCTTGTATAGTTTAGATTTGGTTTTGGTTTATGTACTTTTGGACCTGTATAAATATTTGGAATTGAATCGGATGTATATCTACATTCGACGCTTAGACCTAGTTTCCGCTTCGCTTATGATATGTAATTTTTGGAGAATTGGATGTATTATTCGAGTTGTACCTTGTAATTTACTTGAGGAATGTAGTAGTGAGTGAGTCCCGGCGAGAGCTGGGCAGGCGACCCGCCGAACCCTGGGGTACGCCCTAGGGGGAGGTGGGGCCGTCACACAACATATCCCTAATTTTTTTGTTTAAGGGATTAATTGTATGTATTTTGTTAACTCATGTGCCTTATTTTTGGAAAATGTCCCAACCTGTTATCTGTATGACTTTCACACGTGAATATATGCTAAGTGCTTTATTTTCTTTTCCCTCCATTTCCAAGTTGATTTTAGTTACAAAGAGAATAATAATAGTTATAAATAAATAATCAACTCGCCTAATTGCCTTACTTTTCATAATAGGCATAATTAAACTATGGACCTCCAAGTGATAGGAAGGGGACGTGGGAGACCCACTAGACAACACCCAGAAGCAGGTAGTGATAGGGAACCCGAGGTCAATCAAGACCAAGGGCAAGAGGGTGTGGCCGGAGATCGAGTGGCCACCGCAATTAACCGTATCACTGATGTCTTAGAGCGCTTGACTGAACACCGAGCCTCTGGACCAGTGCATCACCAAGTAGGTCCGGCCGATACTGATGATCGGGCACTGGAGAGATTTCTGAAGTTCGGACCCCCCAAATTCTACGGAGGACCCGAACCGGAGGTAGCTGAAGGATGGTAGGAGAGAATCTCTGACATCTTCGCAGCTTTAAACTATACGGAAGAGTGACAAGTGACTTTTGCCGCGTTCCAGTTTGAGAGAGCTGCTCGCTCCTAGTGGAACCTGGTGAGGGTTAACTGGGATAGGAACCATACTCCGAGGACTTGGGCGAACTTCACGAGTGAGTTTAATGCCAAGTTCCTCCCACCTCTCATCCAAGAGAAGAGAGAGGATGATTTCATCAAATGCAAGCAAGGGGCGATGAGTGTCGCCAAATATGAGGTCCAATTCACGAAACTGTCCCGTTTTGCTCCGGAACTGATAGCCACGGAGCAAAGGCGTGTCAGGAGATTCGTACAGGGATTGAACGTGGAAATACAGGAGGGACTAGCCGCAATTAGGATAGACACTTTTGCCGAAGCGGTTGAGAGAGCCCAACGGGTTGAAGCAGCCAGAGCCCAAGTGAAATCTTTTCAGGCCAAGAAAAGATTTGCTCCTAGTAGTAGTAGGGAGCCGAATTATGGGAATGCTCTACCAGCCAAAGTAGGACGAGGAGCGAGTGGAGTGATTAGTCCTGGAGCCCCGCGAGGCGCTATAGCAAGAGGAGCTGGGGCCAGAAATGCAGGGGGTAGAGATAATGGGACTAGAGGAGGATCAAATGGAAGAGGTCAACCTAGGAATGCCTCGCAAGGAAGTCGTGCAATAACTCCACAGACAACTTGTGCGTACTGCAAGAAACCTGGCCATACTGTGGATGGTTGCTAGAAGAAGCAAGGAAAATGCTTAAAGTGCGGAAGCAGTGAGCACCAAATTTCCGGTTGCCCAAAAATGTAAGACGGTGGTATCCTGAATGCTAACACAGCCAACTCTGGAGGGAGCAGGCCAAAAGTTCCTGCCAGAGTATACGCTATAGATGACCAACCTGTACTTGACTCCTCGGAAGTTGTGGAAGGTACTCTTCCCATCTTTCATCGATTAGCCAAAGTATTAATTGACCCTGGTGCAACTCATTCATTCGTAAATCCAACTTTTATGTCTGGAATTGATATGAAACCCATTAGATTACCCTTTGATCTTGAAGTTAGGACACCAATGGGTAATAAGAATGTAATCACTAGCTTAGCTTATAGGAATTACGAATTGTGGATCGGAGAGCGAAAAATGCTAGTGGATCTAATCAGTTTGGACATAAAAGGTTATGATGTTATCATAGGAATGGATTTCCTAGGTCACCATCATGCTAAGCTTGATTGCCGAGTGAAAGTGGTAGAATTTTGTATACCTGGAGAAGCAACCCTGAGGTTAGATATTAAAGGTAGGTTAGCATTGTCCGCAATGATCTCAGGAATACAGGCGAGGAAAATGTTGTCTAAAGGAGCGCAAGGTTTCTTAGTCTTTTTGATTAATGCTCCCAGTGATCAAGTGAAGTTAGAAGATGTACCAGTGGTACGGGAATTTCCGGATGCATTCCCTGAAGCACTAAACACTTTACCGCTGGAGCGAGAAGTGGAGTTCAAGATTGACTTGGTGCCGGGAACGGCTCCGATTTCTTAGACTCCATACCGAATGGCTCCTGCTGAGCTAAAGGAGTTGAAAATTTAACTGCAGGACTTGTTGGAGAAAGATTTTGTGAAAGAGAGTGATTCACCATGGGGAGCACCCGTTCTATTTGTTAAGAAAAAGGACGGAAGTTTGAGGCTATGTATCGATTATCGAGGGCTAAATGAGGTTACAATTAAGAATAAATACCCTCTACCGTTGATTGATAGCTTGTTCGACCAACTGCAAGGATCAGTAGTTTTCTCTAAGTTGGACTTGAGGCAAGGGTATTATCAGTTAAAGATTAAGAAGTAGGATATACCCAAGACTGCTTTTAGTACAAGATATGGACATTTTGAGTTCGCAGTCATGCCTTTTGGATTAACTAATGCACCAGCTGCTTTTATGGATTTGATGCAGAGAATTTTTAAGAAGTACCTGGATCAGTTTGTAGTGGTGTTCATTGATGATATTTTGATACACTCTAAGACTCGAGAGGAACATGTTAAGCACTTGGTGATAGTTTTGCAGATATTAAGAGAGCATAAGCTATATGCCAAATTCAGTAAGTGCGAGTTTTGGCTGGAAGAAATTTCATTTCTAGGACATAAGGTTTCTAAAGACGGAATTGCCGTGGATCCGGCAAAAGTTGAAGCCGTTATGATGTGGAAACAACCAGGAACTCCAACTGAAGTTAGAAGTTTCTTGGGATTAGCAGGTTACTATAGGCAGTTTATCAAGGACTTTTCGAAGATTGCTGGACCTATGACCGAGCTAACCAAGAAAGGGAACAAGTTTATCTGGACTCCGAAGTGCGAGTTAAGTTTTCAAGAGTTAAAGAAGCGTTTAACATCCGCTCCTGTCTTAGTACTACCTGATGGAGGAGAAGGTTATGCCGTGTACTCCGATGCTTCTAGAGAAGGTCTAGGATGTGTTTTAATACAAATGGGTAAGGTAGTTGCATATGCTTCTAGGAGATTGAAGCCCCACTAACAAAATTACCCAACACATGACCTAGAACTAGCTGCAGTGATTTTTGCCTTAAAGAAATGGATACATTACTTGTATGGCGTGACTTTTGAGATTTATACGGACCATAAGAGTCTCAAGTACTTGTTCTCCCAAAAGGAATTGAATTTGAGACAGAGGAGGTGGGTAGAATATTTGGAAGATTATGACTGTTCGATTAACTACCACCCAAGAAAAGCCAATGTGGTAGCAGACGCTCTAAGTAGAAAGGCCCAAGTAGCAGGGTTAATGGTTAAAGAATGGGACATGTTAGAAGAAGTCAGTAGTTGGAACCCTCGTTTGGAGAAACTGAAGATATTATTTGGGAACTTGACATTGAAATCACCATTATTAGAGCGTATTAAGGAGGCCCAAAAAATGGACCCTATAACCCAGAAGAACGTGGAGAAATTGCAAAAAGGGGAAACCCTAGATTTCAAATTAGGGTCGGAAGGTGTGTTAAGGTTTCGAGATCGAATTGTGGTTCCAGCAGATGAAAAGTTAAGAAAAGAAATTTTAGAAGAATCACATCGATCGAGGTATACTATACATCCAGGAGTGAATAAGATGTATCATGAAGTGAAAGAGTTATACTGGTGGGACGGTTTGAAAAAGGACGTGGCAGAGTTTGTACAAAAATGTTTGATCTGCCAACAAGTAAAAGCTGAACATCAGAAGCCCTCTGGTCTGTTGCAACCATTAGAAATCCCCGAATGGAAGTGGGAACATAAAACAATGGATTTTGTAACGGGATTACCTCGAAGTCAAAAAGGATTTGATGCGATTTGGGTGATAGTTGACCGACTTACTAAGTCCGTACATTTCCTACCTGTGAGCATGAGCTTCTCTTTGGAGAAATTGGCCAAGTTGTACACAGAAGAGATCATGAGATTGCATGGTATTCTTGTAAGTATTGTATCTGACTGAGATCCAAGGTTTGTCTCGCGTTTCTGGCAAAAATTTCAAGAATCATTGGGGACCAAGTTGAAATTTAGCACTGTATATCATCCCCAAACCGATGGGCAGTCGAAAAGGACAATTCAAACTTTGGAGGATCTGCTGAGGTCGTGTATATTGGATTTTGGAGGTAAATGGAGTCAATATATGACCTTAGCAGAATTCGCATACAATAACAGTTATCAGGCCTCGATTCAGATGGCACCTTATGAAGCTTTGTACGGGAGGAGGTGTCGATCTCCGATTCATTGGGATGAAGTTGGAGAAAAGAAAGTTGTAGATCCAACAACGATACCTTGGATAGTAGAAGCCCAGGAAAAAGTGAAATTAATTAGAGAAAGGCTTCAAGTTGCCCAAAGTAGACAAAAGAGTTACGCAGACACAATGAGGAAAGATCTAGAATTCGAAGTAGGAGACAAGGTTTTCCTAAGAGTTAAACCCTTGAAGAGTGGAGTAGTATCCAAGAAAGGTAAGAAGTTAAAGCCAAGATATATCGGACCTTTCGAAATCTTGAAGCGAATCGGGTATGTAGCATATCAGTTGAAATTGCCTGCAAGCATGGCCAAGGTTCACGATGTATTTCTTGTCTCCATGCTTAGGAAATATCACCCCGACCCGAGCCATGTGCTGCAATTAGAGGGAATCGAAGTAGATGAGACGTTAACCTATGAAGAAGGGCCAGTTCAGATTTTGGAAAGAGAAGTGAAGGAACTGAGAAATAAGAAAATTCCTCTGGTGAAGATTCTATGGAGAAATCACGGACTAGAGGAAGCAACTTGGGAATTAGAAGAGGAAATGTAGAAAAAGTACCCTGATTTATTTCTCTAGAAAGTGTGAATTTTGAGGACAAAATTCATTGTAAGGAGGAGAGGATGTGAGAACCCTGAATATATATATACAAATATCATTGCATATTTTATTTGCACTTCTAATTCTTTAATAAATTTTAGCATTTAATCTAATTGTTTTTAAATAAGTGCGTAAAAATAATTTTTATGTGTAAAATAAAAGAATTGTGCAAAACTATTAAATTCCTTGGCTTTATTATATTAAATTAATATTTCGAAGGTAAATTATTTCGTTTATTTAATAATTAATTTCTCCGAATTCCGTTAGCTAAACTTTAATCGTTAATAATGTTAAAGGTTAATAGAAACCTTAGTATTAAGATGCAATCAACAAATTATAGATAAACATGACACAAGTATACTAAACATACTTAAGACATAAGATTTTGAAAACTGAAGCCTTGCAAAATTAGTGTATTATTAGGAGCTTAATTTAGATTCGGGATAAATTTTGGAGTTAAGTTAGAACTAAGAAACTTAAGTGGATATTAGGAGGAGATGTTAAAGACTAAAATGCCCTCCATACCATCTCAAAATGACCATACAACCCCAAAACCAATTTTCGGACAACATTATAACCAACCTCTCCATTCGGCCAATGCAAAATTTCTCCACTTCAACACTCAATCAATCACACATTTCACCTCCCTCAACCGAGCACCATCTTCTCTCCAGTACCTCACTTCAGCTTCGCACCACCATTTCACCACCCCACCTCACCTCGTGAGTATAGAGGAAATAAAAGAAAGGGAGCCGCGTGAGAGCTGCAACATTTCAGCTCTGTCCGAGAAGGAGAAGCGAGAGGGAGAAAGGAAGAGAGGACTGTGCATGAGTTTCATTCTGCACCCTTCACCTTCACCTCCACCAGTTGTGACCAGTCTCAACCGCCATCAGCTGCGATCATCTATCCACTTCAACACCCCAGCTGCAACATCAACCAGAACCAAACCTGCGCGCGAGCCGAGAGAAAATTTTGCAGCTTTCTTGTGCGTGAGCTAAGTTACAAGCCGAGGTACATCTTGGACTTAGATTGCTTAATTACGAGTAGGAGAAGATGTTAAGGAGCTTGCATGCTGATCTTAACCGTTCGGATGATGATTTAGGAAAGAAAATCCGATGTGGGCAAAAAGAAATTGTTCGGCCGAGAGCTGATTAAGAAATGCAGGACTTAATTTGCTTTATTGTGATAATCTGAACCTGCCATTGTG
This sequence comes from Coffea eugenioides, assembly GCF_003713205.1. Taxonomy (NCBI): domain Eukaryota; kingdom Viridiplantae; phylum Streptophyta; class Magnoliopsida; order Gentianales; family Rubiaceae; genus Coffea; species Coffea eugenioides. The sequence goes on along the minus strand of NW_020862723.1, from coordinate 2,459 downwards.
ATTAGCTAACTAAAACTTGGATGATTAAGCTGGTTATGGCCGTGCATGTTGACCTTATGCATTCGGATGATGAAATTGAAACAAGAGAAAGTCTGATTTTGGGAAGAAATGGAATGTGCCGTGAGATGATCCAGAAATATAGCTTCTAACTTGTTAAATTCCGATAATCTGAGCTTATAGTTGTGAATAACTAGTTAACAACTATGTGTTTAAGCTTTGCATGCAGTTAATCACCTCAGCTAAAGAAAAAAAAATAGAAAACTGCTACATGCATGATCAACCCAGGCCAGCTGAAACCATTTCTGGAAATTGGATGACTTTTGTTGTTGATCGAATTTAATTTCTGAACTAGATATGTTAATTAACGATTTAAGAACTTGCATGTTGGATTTTAGCACTTAAAAACTCTGGTTTAGCCGAGGAAAAGTTGGATTAAGAACATCTAAGTGCTGGAAAATTTTCAGTTTAATCAAGAGAGGAAGAAAGGAATTTTCCCAAATTTTTTTTGGCGAATTTTAGTTCTAAAAATGCTGTTTTGAGCTGTAAAATATTTCATGCTTATTGACCCCACTCTAGAACATATTAAGAGGGCCGTGCATGTGAAGTTTGGGGTGACAATTTGATTATATCATGGCTACAAGGATGAGATGAATTTATCGGCATTGGAAGGAATAATTTTAGAATATAATTATTGAGAAATGTCTAAATCTGCATTTGGTTAAGTGTAATGAGATTCTGGTTGAGATCTTGGACAAAATATGATTGCAAATCTTGCTTTACGTTCATATACCTGTTAGTGATTCTAAACGTTCGAAATTTTGGCTTTATTGCAATAATAAATAATTGTTGGATGCTAAGGGCTAATGATTGATGAAACCCTTGGCCATTTGAGTGATTTTCACAAGTGTTAAAGCTTTGATAACTAGCTGCTGGTTATTACATCTATTTGGATTAAATCGTGATTTGATATAAGCGTGCCAAAACCAAGAGCTAATGATTGACGAAGCCTTGGTTAATTGTTTTACTTTTGATCAAAAATGAATCTGTTGAAACCTAGGGCTAACGATTGACGAAGCCCTAGTGATTTGCTGTTCGAAATGTGATTTTGGCCATGACGGTAAATCCGAGTTATAATGCGCTTGTGAATTGGAATCGAGAAATGCGTTTCGACCCTATGAACTTGAGTAACTTTTGATCAAGCTAATTAAAGATATTTTGGCCCTAGTATTGAACGATAAAATTTAGTATTGAGTATATTCACCTTAAACACTGCCAACTCGACATTTTCCCCTTTATCTTAAACTAGCCTTAATATTTATAGAAAATGATTTTTCTAGTTTTTAAAACCCTAAATCTTGTCTTATTTCCTTTTCTTTCTTTAAGATTTGTCCTTGGCTAGTTGCCTATAGGAAAAGTTCCAAAATGCGAGTTTTTACTAACTCTAACTAAAAGCGTAGAAAACTTGTTCGGCAAGAAACCTTCTTTCACGTAAAATAGTTCTAGTAACATTGTTACAAGAAAAAGTAACTTTAAGGAAACTTTACAAAGCATTTTTCTAGTTCTAATATTAAATGGTTTGTCGACTTATTTCAAGAAAATAAATTAGTTATACATACGAGTAATTTTCCTACGTAACCCTAGAAATGGTATAGCCAACTTATAGTTTCAAAATTTGGAATTTTAGGGTTTAGCGGGGACACAGATTTCGATTCCCAGCTTGATCTGTAACTTTACTCTTGATGAGTGTCCCTGTTTGTTCTGTGCTTACTTGATTAAAGCGCTTTCGTGATATGATATGTAATAATGGCAAAATGATTTCTGATCCATCGAAGTGAGCAGTGTGTACTTTATCGCACCAGCCTTTCGAGTGGTGACTTGTGTGAAATGTTTTCGTGATTATCTCAGTGTTGTAACGTCGTTGGGTGAATCCCTCGACTAGTGAATCAGTGTTGTAATGTCGTTGGGTGAATCCCTCGACTAGTGAATCAGTGAGGTATACTTGAGTATTACCGAACTACAATTGCGGTGTGCGGGCCCGGTAGGGGGTTGATTGGTGGACGGAGATCGGTGAAAATGGTGTGCGGGCCCGGGACAGGGGTATGATTGGAGGGCAGGATTAAGAGGAAGAATGAACAGATCTACATGGACTGTAGGTTGTGAGAGTTGACGGGGGGTCAATTACGATAAATTTTGGCCAAGCGCGGAAAATGGCTCCTGAGAGCCCCTGTATCCTCCCTTGTACTGTTATCCGATTTCTTAATTGTTGAATTTAAATACTCGTCACTTGCCTTATGTGATTACATGTTTTGGGGCACCACTGAGCTTTAGCTCACCCCACGTTCATTTGTTTTCCTTGACAGGTCCTGGCTCTTGAGCAAGATTTGAAATCTGATTTCACATTTATGCATGTAGTTTGAGTTAAACATTGTATCTTCTATTTTGGATTGCCTCTTGAAGCT
>NW_020862722.1:0-41120 GCF_003713205.1 Coffea eugenioides | reverse complement strand
CTAGTTTTCCTGCATTTCTGTTCATCTTCTTCACTGTAACCACCAATTCTGTATCTGAGCTTATTTCTTAATACAATCTTATTCACAATTCACTCAAGTTAGCTTTACTTCTGTTATTATTCCATTGCTTCAACCTTAAGCTGCTAGAGTTAGTTGCCCTCTAGTTCGATACCATCACAGTGGTATCAGAGCCACCTACGAGCCATTGGGATGACTAAATCACAGGAAGACATCAGGAAGGACCTTACTGACTTGGGGAGTGTTATGAGAACCTTCGCCAATAAGAGTGATGGACTGGAACAGGCAATGAGGGCCATAGAACATCGACAGGAAGGTACTAATAAAGCTATTAAGAGTCTGGACCAAAAGTATGAAGGGATGATGAATATGTTGGCTCAGATCATGGGCAAATTGAATGAGAAGGGAAAGGAGGTAGAAGGGGGTAGTTCTGGGAATGATCCAAGGATGGAAACAACCACAAATAAGGCTGAGAGGATGGGGGGAAAATGGGGAGCCAGGTTACCAAAGATGGATTTCCCTTCATTTGATGGAGATAATCCCAGAGAATGGGTCAGGAGGGCAAACAAGTATTTCCAGATCCACGGAGTAGAAAAGGGGATGAAATCAGACATTGCTCAGCTCTATTTCAAGGAGAAGGCAGATAGCTGGTTCCATGGGATGTACCATGAGAGGGGAATGGTTCCATGGAAGGAGCTTGCAGTAGCAGTGTGCGAGAGGTTTGGAGAAGGAGATCCAGAAGAGGCCATAGAAGAGTTTAACAACCTGATGCAGACTGGAAGTGTAGCTGAGTACCTGGAGAGGTTTGAGCAGCTGAAATCCATGGTAATGATATCCCTTCCTGGACAACCTGATTCTTATTATAAATCATGTTTTCTCAGTGGCTTGAAGGAGGAAATAGTGAATATGGTTAGGATGACAAAACCCCTTACCTTAGCAGACGCCATTGAAGCTACTAAACTGCAGGAGAAGAACCTGGAAGCCATTAGGAAAACACAGGGGACGTTGATGCAAAAATACTCTTCCTCATCCATTACCCCACCTGTTAACAAATAGAACTTCCCCCCACATACTAAAATGAAGTGGCCTAACTTCCAACATAAGAGGCCAGAACCCATTCCCAATAAAAATATTAGAACAGGAGCTCATACAACAGATCATTTCAAAAGGATCACTCCATCTGAACTTAGCTACAGGAGGGAAAAAGGGTTGTGTTTTAAGTGTGATGAACCATATACCTTGGGACATGTTTGCAAACAAGCTCACATGAATTACATACTGGTGGATGAGTCTGTGGGTATAGGGGGGACTCAAGAGGAACAAGGGAACGATGCAGAAGAATTCTGTGACTGTCCTGAGGGGGAGTTGAGTAATGAAAATATAGAAGTGTCTATCCATGCATTGGCAGGGGGAACTGAACATAAGACTCTTAAACTGAAGGGTAGACTAGTAGGGAGAGAGATCATAATACTGGTAGACAGTGGCAGTACTCACTGTTTTGTTGATGAAAAGTTGGCAGAGACCTTACAACTACATGCCATTGGGACACCTTTGATTGTCAAGGTTGCCAATGGAGAAAAATTGGAATCTAGACAGTTGCATGGGACTTTGCAGTGGGAAGTACAGGGGTATAAATTCCAACATCAATTCAATACATTAAAACTGGGGAGCTGTCACATGGTTTTGGGAGTAGATTGGCTAGCCAGGTATAGTCCTATTGAGTTTGATTTCAGACAACTCTCCATGAGGTTTCTGCAGGGGAGGCAACCAGTGGAGTTGAAGGGGGAAGTCAGTGAGCTAAAACTTAGGGCCATCAAGGGAAGTAAATTAGCCAAATGGAAGAGAAAACAAGCATATGGGATAACTGCCTAACTATATGTAGTAGAGGAGGAAGGTGAGGACCCTGAAGTGATACCCAGCAGAAATGAAAGATTTACTAGGCAGATTTGAAGGAGTATTTGCTGAGCCACAAGGCATGCCTCCAATTAGGAGTCATGACCACAGTATTCCATTGAAGGAATGAGCTGCCCCATTCCAGATCAGGCCATACAGATGCCCCTACGTACAAAAATCAGAGATAGAGAGGTTGGTGAAGGAGATGCTACAAATGGGAATTGTCGCGCCCCACTTTTTGATGTGTGTGATGTGGTGATGTGTGTGTGTGTAGTGTGGTGTGAACATGTGCAAAATGAAAATAAAGGCCATGGGACTTGATAAAGCGACGGTTTGGCCATATAAAGTTCAAAAAGGGTTTTTTGTATCAAAAATGGAGTCGCCACTTGGTATAGAGTTAGGGTGTACCAAGTCACCCAAAAATGATTTTTGTTTTTGAATAAAAAGTAAATAAACCCTTTTAGAGAACTTTCGGGTCTACGTAACCAAAAGAGGGATCGGGGGTCACATTTGACGAAGGGGAAGGCAAGGATAAAAATCCAAGGCACCCCTTCGACCTAGCCAAGGCTAGTTGCGTGACTTAAACCAATTTTTTCTACTTTTTCTACCCAAGGTATGTATCGCATGTTGGATATGTCTATATGAATGCAAAAGCCTAGACCTAGGGGGATTGGGGGAAATTTCTCTTCGAAGGTTGAGTGGTGCCAATCACATTAATTGTGAAGCCCAATAATGATCCTTTGGAGAGGTCACATAATCCTAAATGACATAAAAATGAGTGGAATGCATGCCATGTGAAAGTGTGAGTTTGTGTGAAGTGAGAAAAATGATAAAAATACGATATAAATGGAGGTGTGCAAATGTCTTTGAATGCAAATATATACTCCAAGTGCAAGTGGGCAAAAATGCATGTATGCAATTTAAAGAAAAGTGCGAAAGTGTCGGTGTGCAAATGAAGATGAAAGTACTCGTGTGCGAGTGAAGATAAAAGTGTTCGTGTGCAAGTGAAGATAAAAAGTGTTCGTGTGCAAGTGAAAGTGATAAAAAGGTGCATGTGTGCAAATGAGACAAAAGTGAAAGTGTGATGATAGAGTGGATTGAGAATACATGAGCCTAGGGAATTCATGCATATTGGGTACGGGGAGACCTAAATCGTGACTCAATTTGCCCTTTTATAGAGAGGATACAAGCGTGCTAAGGCTTTAGAAAAAGCCACACTCGTCTATATCCCATATTTAAGGGGACTCTCCAGGCAAATGAACCCTATAACGAGTATGAGATGCAAAAAATCCTAAAATGAGGGGAAAAGGGGTTCGAGGAGCATGCCAAATGATAAAACTAAGAAAAATGCATGACATGTAGTGAACATGCAAATATGCACTATCGAAAGGGAAATCCTAAGGGTCTAGCGTTGGACTAGCCCATCTATGAATTCCGACTAGCGTTGGACTAGCGGAAACGTACATTCATCCATCACATTCATTCATGGCTATGAAAGCAAGTAGACATGCCAAAACACTCGTAAACACGTAACACGTAACACTTAGCATGCTCGACTAGATGCAAGAGCCTAATAAAGCAATTAAACATGTAGCAACAAAAAGCAAGCAACCAAGGGGAAGGGGAAATGGACCAGATGCTCTCCGAGCCCTATCTATTACAAGCCAAGAGGTGTACACATACCCCATAAAAACATAAAGGGGAAGGGGAAATGGACCAGATTGCTCGCCAAGCCCTATCTATTACAAGCCAAGAGGTGTACACATACCCCATAATGAATAACTTAAATAAAAAGCAAAAGTGAATGAAATAATGGAAAGAAATTTAGACAAGGCAAGGAAAGCGAAGTAGACATGCATATCCACATAACACGTAGGAGCACATAAGAGAAATGAAAATCAAGGAGATAGAGGTTACCTCCCTTGCAATTGGAGATCAAATGAAGGAAGAATGGCTTCAAAACAATAAAAAGGTCAAGGTACCAATTTATTGATAATATAAACAAAATCACCAAAATTCCCACAATTGCAACTCAAATGAAATCACGTAGTGCATAATTATCAAGAAGAGTGGAATGATCCATCAAACTCTCAAATATAGCAACCACTAGGGACTCAAACATAACCCTTAACCAACCATTCGAGCCCAATTGAATCATTTAAGGAATTCTAAAGGTCCAAGAGTAAGGAAAGGTCAATGAGTGGTTTCACTTGCATTTTAGGATCCAAAAGCAACCACTAATCAAACACAATCAAGGCCAAATGAATCATTCAAGATCTACAAAGGTCCCAAAATAATAAAGCCAAGTAACGACTCAACTTGCACCCACCTTAGGACCCAGTTGGAAGGGAGAGGGAATATGAGAGGTCAAGGCATCTCAAATTTACCCTTAATTACATGAATTTGACCCATTGAGAACAATTAAGCAATTACACAACTAGTGATTCACAGCATTAGGATTAAATGGAAAAAGAAAAGAAAGATTGAGGGATCACTTTGATGGGTTTTGCAATATACTTGGGCCAAATCAGCATTATGGAAGATTTGAGAGGTAAAAATGTAAATTCTTCTTTTGGCTTTCCATGCATGCATACGTAGAAGCTTAAAAAATTCTGCAACTAAAAACAAAGGCTGCTTCCTTGTATGCACAAAGCTTCGGCAATGTCCAGCAACAACTACACCCAATTCATCATTCAAACAAGTTCATCAAAACAGAAATTATTGACCCAAATCAAACATGAAATCTTATTTGCAAGATTAAGATGGCAAATCTGGTTTTGATCAATAACAAAAGAAGGGAAAGAAACTGCAGTAAAAATTTTCAGACGGCAACTCTAAGAGCAAGCAAGACTGCTGCACTTTTTCCAAAATCAGACTTCAAAAAAAAAACTGCGGACAAAGCCTCTACTACCAAGGTGAATTCCTATTGCATTTCTGTTTTTACAAGCAGACATTCATCCAAGCTTCAAACTGCGTCAAAGCAAACAACTTCCACATCCAACAAAACAGAAACTAAACAGGAAACTATGCCAATTGTTATGGAACTTTCGTGCCAGCTTGAAACAAAAACTTTCTGCCATGAAGGTTTTCGGCAACACCAGACCAAACCAACTGCTGGCCTCTGTTACTAAGATCCCGAACATACAATGGCATCACAGTCAAATGGTAGGCGAATCAAATATTCCAAAACGGAGAAAGAAAGGAAAAGAAACGAAACAGCAACAAGAAGGAAGAAAAGGCTATCCATAACTAAGGATGACACTACACCTAAGGTCGCTGTCTTAAGAACACAAAACTTCAGGCAATATGTCAAAATGCAGCCACGAGCACGCAGCAAATGACAGGTTATGGCCTGCTGTCATAGCATCTAAACCCCAACAAAGCAAAAACCCAGCAGGGGGCAAGTCACGGCTGCCAAAACTTTTTAGCTACTTGTTGCAGTCCAAAAAACATTCCGCACTTTGCTATTTGAAAAGATAGCTAACACTTGCGTAGGATACTGTCAAACAGCAAACAAACACCCAAGAGACAATTTAATCTACTCCAGAAAACAATCCGAAAGTAAAAGATGCAAACTTTTGGCTATTTTCTGCAATTATTTCAATCAAAGCTAAGTCTACTCGTGCAAAGCCCACCGTAATGATCTCAGCCCACCTACAACCCTCATAACATTGCCCAAATCCAGAAGACCTAACCATGCTGCCAACCACGGAAATGCAAAAAAAGAAAGAAGCTTTCGGCAATCAAAAGTTAGTTTCATCGAAAGCTGCGGCCTTTTAACCAAACCATTTAACCATTAAACATCTACAGAAAGATGAACTAACACATACATGCGCAAGGAAATAACAGGACGGATGTGATGAAGCTAAACGGGATTTACCTCAGAACAAGCACACCGCTCTGGAAAAGAAAACCCACTAGATGCCCTTTGCGCTGATGAAGTCGCTTCTCTTGTCCTTAGTTCCTTCTCGCTTGATTTCCTTTCTACAATCTCCAAGCTCCCCAGGTTATCCCAGTTCCCTCTCGTTCTCTCTCGCGTCTCCCTTGCCTCCCAGTCTTTCTTCCCGTAAGCTCTCTTTGTTTTGTTTTTTTTTATTTTGGCTTCCGTTCGCTCCTCTCTCGGTCTCCACCCTCTCTCCTTTATCTCTGATTTCTTTCTACCCTCCAAACCCAGCCGCCACCTTTTCTTGCTGTTTCAAAAACTCCTTATTCTATCGCTGTTTTTTCTTTTCTTCCCCGTCAGTCTTCCCTCTCAACCCCTTGCTTTCTTTTCCTTAGCCGTCTACTCCCTGAAAACTCCCCCTTTGCGGCTGTCCCTTCTTTTTTCCTTTTATAGGAGGTCAGCCAACCCTAAAGCCTTGAACATCTCTTCCATATTTGCAGCTAAGGGCTGCCCGAGGTCCTCCTTGCAAAACTGCGACAAAACGCAGCTTTCTGCATTTGTCTTTTTTTTTTTTTTTTTTTTTTTTTTTTTTAAAGATATTTAACAAAACCAAAATGATAATAATAATAACAAAACCCACTTAATTAACATTGGATAAAATAAACAAACTAGAAACAACAAAATGCAATTTTTTTCATTTTCCATTTTCAACATTTTTCCTTTTTTCTTTTTTCCCTAAATGAACCAAACAAAAACAAAATTTAAATTAAGTAGAAATGACTAAAATAGATAAATAAAAACAAAAATGCTATTTTTCTTTTTTTTTCTTTTTCCTCTTTTTTCATGATTTTTCCTTTTTTCATTTCTTCATGATTTTCTACGCTAAAACTTAAAAAACAAAAACTAAAAAACTAAAAAGTAAATAAAACTAAAAATAAAATAAAATAACATCTAAAGGGGCAAAACAAAAATGCAAACCATTTAAAACAAAAATCATGAGATAAACAAAAATCAATAGACAAGACTTATCACTAAAACGAAGCATATAAATCAATTCAAAATTTGGTGTCTACAGTTTGCCCCTCTTTGTCTGAGTTTTGGAAAAACTTGAGACAAAGAAGTAGACACCAAATACTTACCTGTGTTATTTGGCGGCGAACACGTCTCGAACAATGGACGCTTTAGAAATGGGGACTGACCCCTACACGAAATTTAAAACGGGACTGACCCGAACGAAATTTAAAGACGGGACTGGCCCAAACAGGAACTTAAAACGGGACTGACCCGAACAGAAGAATTAAAATTGGGACCGACTAGAGAAGGAAATTCAAATCATGGGACTGGCCCGAACAAGCTTTGAATTGTGGGATTGACTCGAAAAAGATTTTAATCGCGGGACTGACCCGAACAGGCTTTGAATCGCGGGACTGACCCGAATAAGTTTTGATCATGGGACTGACCCGAAAAAGATTTTAATCGCGGGACTGACCCGAACAGGCTTTGAATCGCGGGACTGACCCGAATAAGTTTTGATCATGGGACTGACCCGAATAACCTTTTGATCATGGGACTGACCCGAAAATGCTTTTGATCATGGGACTGACCCGAAAATGCTCTTGATCGTGGGACTGACCCGAATAAGCTTTTGATCATGGGACTGACCCGAAATCTTTTTTGATCGTGGGACGTGACCCGAAAATGCTTTTTGGAACGTGGGACGACCCGAATAAGCTTTTGATCGTGGGACTGACCCGAATATGCTTTTGATCATGGACTGACCCAAAATGCTCTTGATCATGGGACTGACCCGAAAATGCTCTTGATCGTGGGACTGACCCGAATAAGCTTTTGATCATGGGACTGACCCGAAAAATGCTCTTGATCGTGGGACTGACCCGAATATGCTTTTGACCATGGGACTGACCCGAATAAGCTTTTGATCGTGGGACTGACCCGAATATGCTTTTGATCGTAGGGACTGACCCGAATAAGCTTGATCATGGGGACTGGACCGCGAATGTCTTTTGATCGTGGGACTGACACGAAAATGCTTTTTGGATGTGGGAATGACCCGAATAGCTTTTGATCTGGGACTGACCCGAATAGCTCTTGAATCGTGGGACTGACCCGAATAAGCTTTTGATCATGGGACTGACCCGAAAATGCTTTTGATCGTGGGACTGACCCGAAAATGCTTTTGATCGTGGGACTGACCCGAATAAGCTTTTGATCGTGGGACTGACCCGGATAAGCTTTTGATCGTGGGACTGACCCGAAAATGCTTTTGATCGTGGGACTGACCCGAATAAGCTTTTGATCGTGGGACTGACCCGAAAATGCTTTTAATCGCGGGACTGACCCGAACAGGCTTTGAATCGCGGGACTGACCCGCGGCTAGTGGCGATGCAAAATGAAATGCGCACTAGTGGGACTGACTCACAGCTAGTGGCAGAGTAAAATAAAAAATGCCTTGACAATCGGTCAGTGGGATTAAACCCGAGCCTGCCGTGATAAAATTTGTGTTGATTTTTGATTGATGATTTTTCTTTTTGCTTTTCTTTTTGACTTTTGAAAATCTTTCCAAAAAATTAATTTGCCCCAGTATGATGAATTTTTGCAATGTGAGTCCAGAGTTGATTCTGTATCGCCATGCTGTTGCATTTTTTGATGAAATTTGCTTGCGACATTTTCAATCTGCCTTTGTTCACCGGAGGACTCTTTCCGTCACCGATTCCAGTGCGAGGTGTGATTACTTTCATCTGTGCATGCAGTTTTTCTGCAAAAGAGAAAAGAAAACAAAGAAATTGCCACCATCATTTGATCCGTTTCCTTTGAGAATCGTGTAAACATGAGTCTTTCGATGCCTTTATCAACTTTTGTTGCGGCAGCCGATTGAGTTGGATTTTTCACCCTAAGGCTTTTCTGATTTACAAACTGATCAGGTATGTGCTTTTCCATATTGTGAAGTTTGCGTAACTGACTTTGTTGAACCTTAACCCTTTTCAGGAGATGACTGAACCCAAGTATGCTTCGAATAAACCACGGGGGTTGTTATTCACCAAAACTCAAAGATAAAGAATGAAGTATGCAAGAAAATTCACATGTCATACAAGAATGCACACATAACCATTTGTGCTTAAATTCTACAAAAATACCATGAATGCAAGAAATTTGGTAAAAATGAATTTCCTAAGAATGGATTTGCCAAAGAATGTTTTACAAAATGACACAGCTTTGGCCCAAGGATGCGTATTCGAATCTCTGAATATCCTTGTTCTGGAATTCAATATTGGCAGGGGTATGACAAAAATGAGGAGAAATCCAAATGGATCAAACCACCAGTTGTTCCTCCTTGTGCTTGCTCATTGCGGAAATCTTACCTTGGCGCCCTTTCGGGTTTTCACCAAGGTTGCCCCCACTCCTTTTCTTTTGTTTTGTTTTTGTTTTTGTTTTTGTTTTTCTCTTTTTCTTTTCTTTTTCCCCTTTTCTTTTGAGGTGCCCTTTCGGGTTTTCACCTAAGGAACAATGGAAAAACTCAACCATAATCGACTCAGGAGTATGAACTGAAGATTGCTGACATCAGTAAAATGCGCTTCCCTTGCAAGATTAGGCGAAGGCATTATGGACATCACTTGTCAGTTGATTAGCAAACTTTCCAATAGAAATACAGCAAGTGACGAAAGCCAGGACTTTGGGCTTTTGTAATGGGGTCAGGTGGGGTATTTCAAGAAAAGTTGAGGCTTGAAAGCAAATTTGATGAGAGGTGTGAAATAACCTGAGATTGCATCATTTTGAGATCATCTCCAAATTTTGAACAAAACTGAGGAGAATTTGCCCCAGTTTGATTGAATTCTTCTCTTTGTGCTTTTCATTGCATTTTTCACTATTGCATTTTCCTTCAAAAACTAAATTTGCCCCAGTGTGGGGTTCTTTCTTTTCCTCTTTTTTCTTTCATCTCTCTTTCAAAAATAAATTTGCCCCAGTGTGGGGTTTGCAATCCTCAGGGGTTGCCAAACGAAAATTATTGTTCTGATAGCTCAAAGGGGATGACTAGGGATGAAATGTTTTGATTGGAAAGGAAGATGGCCTGACTTTTGTTTCGCCCCTTGCACGATTTCCAAAAGAAATTTGCATAATCAGAAATAAAACTTCTTACACATGTCTGAGTTGATAGGTTGAGAGATGGTTTGTCCGTCCATCTCTTCAAGGATAAGTGCTCCACTCGGTAGCACCTTTTTGAATGACAAATGGCCTTACCAGTTTAGGCCAAATTCGTCTTTGATTTCATCTTGCATTGGCAAATCTCGCTTTAACTCTTTGTCCTTCTTCTCTAAAGGACCGGTGGCGGACCTTTTTGTTATGAACACAGGCCATACGACATTCAACTGCCTTTCATCCATCAAAATCAATCGTCGGTGACGCTGCTTTAACCAATCAGCTTAGAACTTGGCAGAGGAGGGATGTCTTGATGAAAGGCTTTCTTAACGAAAGGATTTTCAATGAAGAGCTTTCTTAATGAAGGGATTTTTCAATGAAGGATTTTTAATGAAGGGATTTTTGGCCTTCTCAAAGAAGGGATTTTTGGATGAATGGTATTATCGGAATCCAGAACAGTGATATTCAAAGGGTCAAATAATTTTCATCTTTGGCCATTTAAAAGAATTAAAATTCAGGACAATAATCAAATAAACAAATTGTGCATTTAATGGAAAAACTAATCCAAGCGGAAACAAGACAAAAATTTAATTGCGAAAGATGTTCTCATGAAGCTATTCACATATGCAAGAAATGGGTTTTGTGAACTTTAGTAAATAACAACCCTTAGATTTATCGAAATTCCCTTCAAGAGGGAAGATACTCGGCCATCCAAATTGTGCAAAGCTCCTTCAGGATTTTCAAATTTCGTCGTTGGAGGTGGATGCCTCGAAGGTGTCCTGGTGTTCAGGAAAAGGATTTGTACTTATGATCGGCCCTTGTTCACCTCTTTTCCTTAGCACTATTTCTCCTGCCTCGATCATGTCTTGGACTTTGTGCTTAAGTGCCCTGCAATCGGCGGTTGAGTGGCCAGGTACTCCCGAATGATAGGCACAAATAGCATGTGGATTGTACCCAACAGGCATGCCATGAAGGTAAGTTGGAGGGGGAATCACGCCTATTTTGTTGGCAACCTTCAATTGCTCATACAATTGGTCCAAAGGCCTGCCTAGGTTGGTGAAGGTTCGGGTACGGCTTTGATTGTAGGTTTCAGTGGGTCGGGGATAGTTGTAGATGGGTCTATTTGGTGGGGGAAATCTTTGGTGGTAAGGAGGCCGAGGACGAGCTTGTTGAAAGCTTGGTTGAGATATTTGGAAAGGGGTTGTAGGCGGGTTGGCATAATTTGAGCGAGGTCGAGGATGAGTGATATTGGTGTGGTAAACAGGATGAGGATTTGAGTAGTAGGGGTAAGGGTTTGAGTTGGTAGGGTATTGTCGAGGTCTGGGTCTTGGGACAGGGTTTTGATTCCAGGTGAAGGCAGTTTCCCCCTCCTTCTTTTTAAATTGCGGGCTCTTCTCACTAGTCCCCTGTCCTTGCAAAGCATCCAACTGGGATTTGAGGGCAGAGACATTAACAATCTTCCCAGCTTTCACGAAGTCATCGTACTCCTCAAGTTTATTGACAATGGCGGCGAACGAGCATCCAGTCATGCGAAAAATTTCTTCAAAATACGGGGGATCATGTGCTTTAATGAAAGTGCGTATGATTTCGTCCTCAGTCATCGGTGGCTCGACTTTGGCAGCTATCTTCCTCCACCTCTTGGCATAAGTCTTGTGATCCTCGGAGGGTTTTCTTTTTGTTCCTTCCAACGTGGTTCGTGTCGGAGCCAGCTCGCAGTTATACTCGTATTGCCTTACAAAAGCATTGGACAAGTCAATCCAGGTTTTTATTTCTTCGGACTTCAAATTTGAGTACCAATCGAGGGCATCCCCCTCCAGACTTTCCGGGAACAACCTTAGAGGCAGGTTCTCGTCGTCTACAGGCTTTCCCAACTTGTTAGCAAATAGTCGGAGGTGTGTCTTGGGATTACCCGTCCCATCGTATTTGTTGAACTTCGGAGTTTTGAATCCCTCAGGCAATTGTACATTGGGAAAGAGACAAAGCTCATCGTAGTCCAGGACTCCTTGCTTGTTCAACCCCTGACTCTTCCTCATAAACTCATCAAAACGATCAAGGCGTTTGAGCAGCTTTATATCAACGGGAGCAGAAGATTCCCCCATTTCTGCCTTGGTTTGAACAATATGGTCTGGTAGGAATGGCTCAGCAACAGGGTAATAAAAGGTATGTGGCTCAGGTGGTATATTTGAAGTGATTTGGGGTGGTGGACCTCGCGTGTGAGTAAGAAAAAATGAAGGATGAGGAGGGTAAGTGTATGGCAAATTTGTGGTGGGATAGGTGAAAGTTTCTTCGGGTGCAATAGGAAATGATGGAGTAACAGTGGCATGGGCCGAAGGTAGGACAAATGACTCTTGCTCAGGCTGTCTGGCGGGTACAGGTTCGGGTTGAACTCCGCTGCTAATTAGCTCATCATTCAACTTCCTTTGGGCGGCCATCTCATACGCCATCTCTCCAAACTTGGTAAGCATCTCAGTCAACTGAATCCCCGAACTTGCAGTCTCGGGTTGAGCGGTAGTAGCAGACTTATCTGACTGTTCCGGTTGTGAACTCATGTTTACACGACTCCTCTGGGCTCGACTACGGGATCGCGTTATGATGGGGCTTTGACGAGAAGCTATATTTAAATATTACCTGAGAATTTTGAAAGGAATTGTCTTTAGATTCAACCCTTGCTTAGTTATTCCAATAAAAATAAAGAAAAGGAAAAGAAAAAAAACAAGAGTTAGTAAATATCCAAAAAATTCGGATGCATGTCCTATGGGGGAGCCCTTTTTGTGCCAAGGGTAGGCCTAGAATGAGGATGCAATCCTCTAGGGTAAGCACTATACCATACCTGACGGATCTGATCAACTCATTGAGTGAAAAATAATTTGAAAAATTTGACCATTGGAGTGACGAGGGATTTGTCAAAATGAGGACAACGTCCGAATAGATTGATCACCTTTGATTTGCAAAACGCATGGGTTTGACCTTGACGAACTCCTATCGAAGAGATTGGAATTTGTCGACAAATTTCCTCAGTGAAGCATGAGTCAAAAACCCAACTGATTAAATAGTTGGATATAATGGATGGTTTTCTCAAAAATTGACTAGATTTCCCAATTTGGAATTCGATATCGAAACCCTAATTGGTCAATTGACAATTTATTAAAAATTGACTGGGTTACCCTAAAAGGGAAACAGGTCAAATGAATTAAATGAAATTTAATTTATCCAAAATTAATCAAATCACCCTAACAAGGGTAAATCGATCAAATAGATTGAACGAAACTTGATCTATTCAAAAATCGGCTCGGTTGCCCTAAAAATGGGTAAATTGGCCAAATGAATGAAATTGAATTAGTGATTTATTCAAAAATCGGCCGAATGACCCTAAAAGGGGTAAATTGGTCAAAAGAATTGATGCTTTATTCAAAATCGACCAGGTGACCCTAAAAAGGGTAAATTGGTCAAATGAATTGATGCTTTATTCAAAATCGACCAGGTGACCCTAAAAAGGGTAAATTGGTCAAATGACCCTAAAAAGGGAAAATTGGTCAAATGAATTGACGATTTATTCAAAATCGACCAGGTGACCCTAAAAAGGGTAAATTGGTCAAATGAATGGTTTATTCAAAATTGATTATGAATTGACAAAATGGATCAATTGAATCGGCCGGCCATTGGTGATTTCAGAAAATTAGTCTATGAGCCTTCTAAAATCACGATTTGGCCTCAATTTATTTATCGTCTCAATAGAAGGAATCATTTGTGAGTTTTCTTCAACTTAATGTCCTTTTACGCAAGGGATTTTTACCAACTTTGATAAGATGGCCAAAAAGGGATTATTAGACGCTCATATTCCAAAGATCGCTTTAGGAAAATGATCGGATCCTACCTTACCTTGTGCACTACCCCTTTGGATGGTACAAAATGTAAACGTGCAAGTCTCCTTGGATTAAGTATCCGAGACACAAGGTGGTTTTATTCCTAACACGGGATCCCCTAAATGGCATTCCCTTTCTAAGGTTTAATGCATGATGCCATTTATTAAAGCGATGTAAATATGCAATTCGAAATGAAACGTGACCTAAGGAACCCTTTATTTGCCAGGGTAGGCCTAAAATGGTATGGCATTATTAAGTTATGAACAAAATATACCAAAATTTCTAAACGTGAAATAGCCTATCTATAAGGGTAGGTCCTAAAAGAGGATCATGCCAGACCTCTTATTTCCTAACGTTTGTGAATGCAAAAGATAAGAAAGAAGGAAACGTTAGTTCAACACATAATCACATAACACGTTGGACAACTAGATGATATAAAAGCAACAAAGAAATAAGGAAAGAGGGTGGGATCCCTCCCCTCGTGAATGGTGTCCCTAATAGGGTAAGGCTGACTCTAACCTAGGCAAGCTAAAATGGATGCATGAGGTTGGGGCTCACTAATGCATCTAGACTCGATAGGTCATAGGTCCCCGAGCCTTCAGACTTGGAAACCAAGGGTCATCACTCCCAAGGTTCCTTGTCGGTGGCTCGAGCGATTCCCCAGACGTTGCTACGCACACGTCGTGTTACGGCTACCCGTCTGGGCGAATCTAAAAAAGAATCCTCAACCTTCGACTAAAAACTAATAGGTCATCAACCTAAAGTTTAAAGCGGAAGATCGAGTGACCGACTCGGATCATGCTACGCACACGTCGTGATACGATCACATGTCCAAGTGGTCGCCTAAAATCCTAATAGGGTGGAGTGGCGTGACAAGCCACTAAAAGAAAAATAATGAGGGGTAAAAATAATTAAAGCGTATGCGCGTATGCTAGTGCTCGTTTGGAGGGGAGGGATCAAGAACCAACGCGAGGCTCTAGGGTACATCTCCCACCCAAATGCAATGCAAAGCGCGAGATAAAACGAGTAAAATATACATCCAAACAACCAATCATACATACGTGAGTGGGGAGTAGTTTGGTACGTGCGCGAGGCAAAAAGTCCTAAAAAGGAAAAATGCAACCCTAATATCCAAATGCTATGCATAAAAAGGGTAGAGAAGGGAAAAGAATGGCCAAATCAAATGCTCGGACCCACTTAGGAATTCCCCAGTGGAGTCGCCAACTGTCGCGCCCCACTTTTTGATGTGTGTGATGTGGTGATGTGTGTGTGTGTAGTGTGGTGTGAACATGTGCAAAATGAAAATAAAGGCCATGGGACTTGATAAAGCGACGGTTTGGCCATATAAAGTTCAAAAAGGGTTTTTTGTATCAAAAATGGAGTCGCCACTTGGTATAGAGTTAGGGTGTACCAAGTCACCCAAAAATGATTTTTGTTTTTGAATAAAAAGTAAATAAACCCTTTTAGAGAACTTTCGGGTCTACGTAACCAAAAGAGGGATCGGGGGTCACATTTGACGAAGGGGAAGGCAAGGATAAAAATCCAAGGCACCCCTTCGACCTAGCCAAGGCTAGTTGCGTGACTTAAACCAATTTTTTCTACTTTTTCTACCCAAGGTATGTATCGCATGTTGGATATGTCTATATGAATGCAAAAGCCTAGACCTAGGGGGATTGGGGGAAATTTCTCTTCGAAGGTTGAGTGGTGCCAATCACATTAATTGTGAAGCCCAATAATGATCCTTTGGAGAGGTCACATAATCCTAAATGACATAAAAATGAGTGGAATGCATGCCATGTGAAAGTGTGAGTTTGTGTGAAGTGAGAAAAATGATAAAAATACGATATAAATGGAGGTGTGCAAATGTCTTTGAATGCAAATATATACTCCAAGTGCAAGTGGGCAAAAATGCATGTATGCAATTTAAAGAAAAGTGCGAAAGTGTCGGTGTGCAAATGAAGATGAAAGTACTCGTGTGCGAGTGAAGATAAAAGTGTTCGTGTGCAAGTGAAGATAAAAAGTGTTCGTGTGCAAGTGAAAGTGATAAAAAGGTGCATGTGTGCAAATGAGACAAAAGTGAAAGTGTGATGATAGAGTGGATTGAGAATGCATGAGCCTAGGGAATTCATGCATATTGGGTACGGGGAGACCTAAATCGTGACTCAATTTGCCCTTTTATAGAGAGGATACAAGCGTGCTAAGGCTTTAGAAAAAGCCACACTCGTCTATATCCCATATTTAAGGGGACTCTCCAGGCAAATGAACCCTATAACTAGTATGAGATGCAAAAATCCTAAAATGAGGGGAAAAGGGGTTCGAGGAACATGCCAAATGATAAAACTAAGAAAAATGTATGACATGTAGTGAACATGCAAATATGCACTATCGAAAGGGAAATCCTAAGGGTCTAGCGTTGGACTAGCCCATCTATGAATTCCGACTAGCGTTGGACTAGCGGAAACGTACATTCATCCATCACATTCATTCATGGCTATGAAAGCAAGTAGACATGCCAAAACACTCGTAAACACGTAACACGTAACACTTAGCATGCTCGACTAGATGCAAGAGCCTAATAAAGCAATTAAACATGTAGCAACAAAAAGCAAGCAACCAAGGGGAAGGGGAAATGGACCAGATGCTCTCCGAGCCCTATCTATTACAAGCCAAGAGGTGTACACATACCCCATAAAAACATAAAGGGGAAGGGGAAATGGACCAGATTGCTCGCCAAGCCCTATCTATTACAAGCCAAGAGGTGTACACATACCCCATAATGAATAACTTAAATAAAAAGCAAAAGTGAATGAAATAATGGAAAGAAATTTAGACAAGGCAAGGAAAGCGAAGTAGACATGCATATCCACATAACACGTAGGAGCACATAAGAGAAATGAAAATCAAGGAGATAGAGGTTACCTCCCTTGCAATTGGAGATCAAATGAAGGAAGAATGGCTTCAAAACAATAAAAAGGTCAAGGTACCAATTTATTGATAATATAAACAAAATCACCAAAATTCCCACAATTGCAACTCAAATGAAATCACGTAGTGCATAATTATCAAGAAGAGTGGAATGATCCATCAAACTCTCAAATATAGCAACCACTAGGGACTCAAACATAACCCTTAACCAACCATTCGAGCCCAATTGAATCATTTAAGGAATTCTAAAGGTCCAAGAGTAAGGAAAGGTCAATGAGTGGTTTCACTTGCATTTTAGGATCCAAAAGCAACCACTAATCAAACACAATCAAGGCCAAATGAATCATTCAAGATCTACAAAGGTCCCAAAATAATAAAGCCAAGTAACGACTCAACTTGCACCCACCTTAGGACCCAGTTGGAAGGGAGAGGGAATATGAGAGGTCAAGGCATCTCAAATTTACCCTTAATTACATGAATTTGACCCATTGAGAACAATTAAGCAATTACACAACTAGTGATTCACAGCATTAGGATTAAATGGAAAAAGAAAAGAAAGATTGAGGGATCACTTTGATGGGTTTTGCAATATACTTGGGCCAAATCAGCATTATGGAAGATTTGAGAGGTAAAAATGTAAATTCTTCTTTTGGCTTTCCATGCATGCATACGTAGAAGCTTAAAAAATTCTGCAACTAAAAACAAAGGCTGCTTCCTTGTATGCACAAAGCTTCGGCAATGTCCAGCAACAACTACACCCAATTCATCATTCAAACAAGTTCATCAAAACAGAAATTATTGACCCAAATCAAACATGAAATCTTATTTGCAAGATTAAGATGGCAAATCTGGTTTTGATCAATAACAAAAGAAGGGAAAGAAACTGCAGTAAAAATTTTCAGACGGCAACTCTAAGAGCAAGCAAGACTGCTGCACTTTTTCCAAAATCAGACTTCAAAAAAAAAACTGCGGACAAAGCCTCTACTACCAAGGTGAATTCCTATTGCATTTCTGTTTTTACAAGCAGACATTCATCCAAGCTTCAAACTGCGTCAAAGCAAACAACTTCCACATCCAACAAAACAGAAACTAAACAGGAAACTATGCCAATTGTTATGGAACTTTCGTGCCAGCTTGAAACAAAAACTTTCTGCCATGAAGGTTTTCGGCAACACCAGACCAAACCAACTGCTGGCCTCTGTTACTAAGATCCCGAACATACAATGGCATCACAGTCAAATGGTAGGCGAATCAAATATTCCAAAACGGAGAAAGAAAGGAAAAGAAACGAAACAGCAACAAGAAGGAAGAAAAGGCTATCCATAACTAAGGATGACACTACACCTAAGGTCGCTGTCTTAAGAACACAAAACTTCAGGCAATATGTCAAAATGCAGCCACGAGCACGCAGCAAATGACAGGTTATGGCCTGCTGTCATAGCATCTAAACCCCAACAAAGCAAAAACCCAGCAGGGGGCAAGTCACGGCTGCCAAAACTTTTTAGCTACTTGTTGCAGTCCAAAAAACATTCCGCACTTTGCTATTTGAAAAGATAGCTAACACTTGCGTAGGATACTGTCAAACAGCAAACAAACACCCAAGAGACAATTTAATCTACTCCAGAAAACAATCCGAAAGTAAAAGATGCAAACTTTTAGCTATTTTCTGCAATTATTTCAATCAAAGCTAAGTCTACTCGTGCAAAGCCCACCGTAATGATCTCAGCCCACCTACAACCCTCATAACATTGCCCAAATCCAGAAGACCTAACCATGCTGCCAACCACGGAAATGCAAAAAAAGAAAGAAGCTTTCGGCAATCAAAAGTTAGTTTCATCGAAAGCTGCGGCCTTTTAACCAAACCATTTAACCATTAAACATCTACAGAAAGATGAACTAACACATACATGCGCAAGGAAATAACAGGACGGATGTGATGAAGCTAAACGGGATTTACCTCAGAACAAGCACACCGCTCTGGAAAAGAAAACCCACTAGATGCCCTTTGCGCTGATGAAGTCGCTTCTCTTGTCCTTAGTTCCTTCTCGCTTGATTTCCTTTCTACAATCTCCAAGCTCCCCAGGTTATCCCAGTTCCCTCTCGTTCTCTCTCGCGTCTCCCTTGCCTCCCAGTCTTTCTTCCCGTAAGCTCTCTTTGTTTTGTTTTTTTTTATTTTGGCTTCCGTTCGCTCCTCTCTCGGTCTCCACCCTCTCTCCTTTATCTCTGATTTCTTTCTACCCTCCAAACCCAGCCGCCACCTTTTCTTGCTGTTTCAAAAACTCCTTATTCTATCGCTGTTTTTTCTTTTCTTCCCCGTCAGTCTTCCCTCTCAACCCCTTGCTTTCTTTTCCTTAGCCGTCTACTCCCTGAAAACTCCCCCTTTGCGGCTGTCCCTTCTTTTTTCCTTTTATAGGAGGTCAGCCAACCCTAAAGCCTTGAACATCTCTTCCATATTTGCAGCTAAGGGCTGCCCGAGGTCCTCCTTGCAAAACTGCGACAAAACGCAGCTTTCTGCATTTGTCTTTTTTTTTTTTTTTTTTTTTTAAAGATATTTAACAAAACCAAAATGATAATAATAATAACAAAACCCACTTAATTAACATTGGATAAAATAAACAAACTAGAAACAACAAAATGCAATTTTTTTCATTTTCCATTTTCAACATTTTTCCTTTTTTCTTTTTTCCCTAAATGAACCAAACAAAAACAAAATTTAAATTAAGTAGAAATGACTAAAATAGATAAATAAAAACAAAAATGCTATTTTTCTTTTTTTTTCTTTTTCCTCTTTTTTCATGATTTTTCCTTTTTTCATTTCTTCATGATTTTCTACGCTAAAACTTAAAAAACAAAAACTAAAAAACTAAAAAGTAAATAAAACTAAAAATAAAATAAAATAACATCTAAAGGGGCAAAACAAAAATGCAAACCATTTAAAACAAAAATCATGAGATAAACAAAAATCAATAGACAAGACTTATCACTAAAACGAAGCATATAAATCAATTCAAAATTTGGTGTCTACAGGAATTATACAACCTAGCAATAGCCCTTTTGCATCCCCAGTGCAGCTAGTTAAGAAGAAGGATGGTAACTGGAGGTTTTGTGTGGACTATAGCAGCTTAATGAGCTTACACTAAAGGACAAATTCCCTATGCCACTGATAGATGAATTGATTGATGAACTGCATGGCTCCAGATATTTCACCGAAATTGACTTGAGGGCTGGTTGTTACGATCAAATCAGAGTTAAGATAGAGGATAGACACAAGACAGCCTTCAGGACTCACCAAGGACTATATGAGTTCAAGGTCATGCCCTTTGGCCTGACCAATACTCTAGCAACATTCCAGAGCCTCATGAATCACATTTTCAGGGATCAGTTGAGGAAATATGTCTTGGTTTTCTTTGATGACATATTGATCTACAGCCTCTCCTTGGAAGTACACATCCAGCAGGTAGCAGAAGTGCTGAACATACTGAAGGAGCAACAGTTGTATGCCAAAAGAAGTAAATGTTCCTTTGCACAGACAGAGGTGGAGTACCTTGGCCATATTATCTCAGAAAAAGGAGTAATGGTAGATCCTAAGAAGGTGGACAGTATGATGAACTAGCCCAAGCCAGTCTCTGTTAAAGAACTTAAAGGGTTCCTTGGCTTAACAGGGTATTACAGGAAGTTTGTGAAGGGGTATGGAACGATTGCAAAACCTCTCACCATATTACTGAAGAAGGAGGGATTTCACTGGAGTGCAGAAACAGATGAGGCTTTTCAAAAACTCAAGTTAGCAATGTGCAGCACCCCTGTGCTGGCCTTACCTGATTTCACTAAGCCTTTTGAAGTGGAGACTGATGCTTGCTATGGAGGTGTTGGAGCAGTGTTAATGCAGGACAGGAGGCCAATAGCATTCTTAAGCCAGAGTTTGGGACCCAAAAATTTGGGAATGTCCATTTATGAGAAGGAATTTCTAGCCTTGGTAACTGTTGTCAGAAATGGAGGCACTACTTGGAGTGGAATCACTTCATCATTAGGACTGATCATCAGAGCCTTCAGTACCTCCTAGACCAAAGAGTCACCACAACACTTCAGCAGAAATGGCTCACCAAGCTATTAGGACTGAGCTATGAAATCCAATACAGGAAGGGGAAAGAGAATGTGGCTGCAGATGCTCTATCCAGAAGAGCAAGCAGGGAGGAAGGAGACTGTACTGAATTGACTTGTGTTGTTCCAGAATGGATGAAGAATGTCATAGAGAGTTATCAAGGGGATGAAGAGGTGCAGAATCTGATCAGGCAGCTGTTACTCACACCTGGTAGTCCACCAGACTACTCTTTATCAGGATGGAGTGCTCAAGTACAAAGGCAGGATAGTAGTTGGCACAGCAGGAGAAGTAAGAAGGAAAGATCATTGCTACACTACATGAGTCCCAGCTGGGAGGACACTCGGGAGTACAAGCCAGCTATCTCAGGGCCAGGCATGTATAGGGACATCAGGAGTACTGTGCTGCAATGTGATACATGTAGGAAGTGCAAGGATGAGCACACAGCCTATCCAGGACTCCTACAGCCACTCCCTATTCCCCAATACTCTTGGAGCCATGTCACCATGGACTTCATTGAGGGGCTACCCACATCTGAGAAGAAGGACACAATTATGGTAGTAGTAGACAGATTCACCAAATCAGCTCACTTTATCAGCTTATCACACCCCTTTGATGCACCAACAGTGGCTAGGTTATTCCTAGATCAAGTTTGTAAACTACATGGATTGCCTCTCAACATGCTTTCTGATAGAGACAAGGTATTCATTAGCCAATTGTGGACTGAGATGTTCACTCTGCTGGGGTCTAAATTGGACCTAACCACTGCATGCCACTCTCAAACAGATGGCCAATTTGAGAGGGTGAATCAAGTGCTGGAGATGTACCTGAGGTGTATGACTCACCTAGAGCCTAAGAGCTGGCTCTCTCTCGCGGAATGGTGGTGTAACACCACTTACCACACTGCCATTCGAATGAGTCCATTTGAAGCTCTATATGGAATACCCCCTCCCCAACTGGCACTAGGACCTTACACTCATCCCAAGGTGGCCACTGTAGAAGACCATATGAAGGACAGGCAGAAACTGGATGAGCTACTTAAAAGGAATCTACAGGAGGCTCAAGACAGAATGAAACTATATGCTGACCAAAGGAGGAGTGCGAGAACCTTTGTGATGGCCCCACCTCCCCCTAAGACGAACCAAAGGGTTCGGCGGACCGCCTGTCCAACTCTCGCCGGGACTCACTCACTTACTACATTCCTCAAGTAAATTACAAGGCACAACTCACATAATACATCAAATTCTCCAAAACTTACATATCATAAGCGAAGTGGAAACTAGTTCTAAGCGTAGAATGTATACATACATCCGATTCAATTCCAAATATTTATACAGGCCCAAAAGTACATAAACCAAAACCAAATCTAAACTATACAAGATGTACGTCGTCCAGCCACACAAAGATCCAAATACACATTCTTCCTTTACTTCGATCCCTGTGGGGAGAAGAAAATAAGTGGGGTGAGCTAGAAGCTCAGTGAGTGACCAGTACAATCAACACCAAGTATATTTCACAACAAAGCATTGATATGATGTCATGATGCAGTAATCAAATGTACATTTATTGCTCATGTGAGCCAGTGAAGTTCTTGTACTTAAATATCCAACGCTCGTTTAGATCAGGTAACCGTGAAATAGAAGTAAGGAGCCATCGTGCTCCAAAGAATGTGTAAACAGTAGTGGAGACATTGGTTCTAAACACAAGACTTTCCAGGAACTCATTGGAGCCAAATTATGTCATGGCACACAGCCAAACCCAAATGATATGCAATGGAGTAATAAATGAAAGAATTAGTTCAAAAGTAACTTTGGAAATAGTTGAGGGATCACTCACCAACCACGACTCACGAACCTCATCCATCATTTATTATTGTCTTGCTCAAGTCCAAGCCCTAGATCACAAATGGAAATAAGGACTAAAACGATCAAAGCGAACAAATAGTAAAGGCATGCATCGGGTGTGCGCGGAAATGAAAATGATACAAAACGGATT
Source organism: Coffea eugenioides (assembly GCF_003713205.1). Classification (NCBI taxonomy): domain Eukaryota; kingdom Viridiplantae; phylum Streptophyta; class Magnoliopsida; order Gentianales; family Rubiaceae; genus Coffea; species Coffea eugenioides. Next base: position 18,292 of record NW_020862722.1, on the reverse strand, counting down.
ACACGATTTTGCCCATAACTGGAGCTGTGGTTATCAGATCAAAATGTACTAGGTAGTGTCTCGAAACTTAGAAAAAAGGTTACAATTTTCATGAAGATACTTCAACTCAGTTTTCAATGTATCCAAGTCAAATTTGCCAAATATAGAACTAGAACTCCAAAGGCTAGTTTATCTTTTTCGTGAAAATTTGGCGGCATGCCCCTTGTGTTTACCCATTTTCCAGCCATTTATGGCTTCATTCTTTTACTCAATCCAACCCAAAGTCATCCATAACACAATTTCATTTCAGTAACCGTTCAATAGGCTCAAGACAATACAAGAACATAAATCAACTAATAACAAATGCGGAAATGAAGTTTACAAAAGACAGATTTGACGGGTTTTTACGGAAAGAGCACATCTGAGGCTACGCTTATCGGATTAGTGTGAAACTCATACCATTTCGAAGCTAAGACACAGGGCTACATTGTTCATGAAGAACACTTAGTCAAATTTCCTGTGTAACCTAGTCAAATTCCCAGTTCACCGAACCAGGTTCCAACTAATCGGCTAATTAACCATACTGCACTAGAATGGTCATATTTCAGGCTACCAAGGTCCGTTTAAAGTGTTCTTGTAGGTTTTGAAAAGCTAAGACAGAGTACTAAAACTTTCATGTTTTGGAAAATAGCTAAATCAGCACGGATCCTAGTGAATAAACATGATAAACTGGATGAACTGACTAAAACGGAACACTGGAAACATCCTAAAATAGTGAGGGTATTTTGGTCTTTTCACAAGCTACGTTGCTCCGATTGAGCTGAATTTTGTAGGCACCTATAAAATGCCATTCTCTACAACTTTCATGTTTTATGCCAAGCCTAATTCGGCCTTTAACATGATGTAATAAAATCGGACAGAATAGAGCTGAAATTTTCCAGAAATCTGGAAATTTGGGATTCAATGAGTTTGTTTGGATAGAGAGAATTTGGAAAAAAAAATTTTGCCTCACAAATCCCAATCACCTTTTTATCTTCCCAATCACCTTTTTATCTCACACACATCATATCACAAAAAGTGCTACAGTAAATATCTCAAATAAATCATCCAAATAAACTCTTATCCAAACAAACTCAATGTAATCTTTCTTGATTTCTTGCTCCAATCATCACCACAACCACTTATATAAGCTTAAATACAACATATATCATCCATATAGTAAGGATAGGCAGCAAATACCTCAAACCCTAACTCACATAAATCACCTTTAAATCATCATAACAACTTGTATCTCCACTAATCCAACCAAAACAAGTATAATATAACAACTTAAACCAAAATAAAAGAACCAAAGCCATGGTTTAGCCTTATACCTCAACAAATGAAGCTTGCAAGAGTAATACTCCACCTCCTCTTGGAATTCTTGTTTCCCCTAGCTTCTCAAGCCCACAACTAACACTTTAACCGGTTTAGAAGTTTAATTTCTCACTTGGATGGCTAAAATCAAGAAGAAGGAAGTTGTTTCTTGCTCTCTCTTTCTCTCCTCTCTTGTTCGGCCAAGCAGCAGAAATAATGAAGGAAAAGGAGCAAAAATTGGGGATAAGAAGGAAGACCATCTCTTGGTCAAGAAACCCTTAGGTGGCGACACTTGGCGCCACCACCTCCTCTCATTTTTCTCTTTCTTTTCCTTGCTATTTTGGGCCACATATTTTGGTCATATGGCTGAGGATGAGGGGGGAGATATTTTGCAAAAATATCAAGGGTATGTGGTAGTAAGAAAGTGGTGGTCAAGTGGTGTGTTCAATCAGTAGTGATCGATACCCGTCGGTTCGCACCATTTTTCCTTAAATCACACGTACTAGGGTTTTTACTTCCTATTCACTAACTTTTTATCATTGTTTCAGATCACATATTATTTCTCACCTAAAAGTCACTCTTAAGCACCAAATTTGATCCTTACTCCGTACCGAAAAATTACCCTACGAAAAATCGCGAAAACCCTAACTTGCTCCAATCTTGAAAACGAAAAGTGAAACTCTACTTTCTAGGTTCATTGGCACTTATTGTGGGGTGATTGAGTAGTAGGGCCATTATAAAGTGGTATTTGTCAAAGAAAAGGGAATTTTTAAGAAAAATATAAGGAATTTGCACGGCTTCTGGCCGGATTCTCCACAAAATACTATTCACCAGAAATTTTTCCCTTTTCTTCTGTTTCGGGGCGTCACAAACTCCCCTCCTTAAAAGAATGTCGTCCTCGACATTCCAACTTGTACTAATCAGATCAAAATAGTTCTCGAAAGTCGATCACGTATTAAGAATCATTTCAATCTCGCTTATCATAATCAAATACTAATCAGATCAAATATCTCAAAGGTCAATCACATACTAAGAATTACTCATCACAATCAAGTACTAAAAGTACTCCAATCCAACTTATCAAATAATCTTGATCCAATAGATAGTCAGACGAGAAACTGAATACATATACAAAAGGGCTCAAAATCAGATTTAAAGTCCCTGATATTTTAAAAAAAAAATCCAGGACATAACGATGTCTCAGGTCAGAAATTACCCCCGGTGGTGCTTGAAAACACAACAAGCTAGCACTCAGCTATACTTCACCAGAAAGTCTCAGGAATTTGTCACCGGTGGTGCTTGAAAACACAACAAACTAGCACTACGGCTAAGCTTCACCAGAGGCTCAGATGCAAGATTTTGTCCCTGGCGGTGCTGGACAACCAACAGGTTAGCACAACGGCTATACCTCGCCAAAGAACCTCAGTTCAAAATTTCATCCTTGGTGGTGCTTGATAACACAACAAGTTAGCACAACGGCTAAACTTCACCAGAGGATCTTAGCTCAAGAAATTGGCCCTGGTAGTGCTTGAAAACACAACAAGCTAGCACAACGGCTAAATTTCACCAAAGAGCCTCAAGTCAAAGTTTCATCCCTGATGGTGCTTGAAAACACAACAAGTTAGCACTACGGCTAAACTTCACCAGAGCCTCAAGTCAAAGTTTCATCCCTGATGGTGCTTGATAACACAACAGGTATGCCTCGCCAAAGGAATGGCGGTGCTTGAAAACACAACAGGCAATGCCTCACCAGAGAGGTTCAGTTCAACCGCTACAGAAGAGTAGTAGCCGGTTTACAACCACACAAGTACGAAAATGTTCAGAAACAGAGTCAAAAGCAGGGTTCAAGTATATAGGTTCAAAAGCAGGGTCAACTATTTCAGGTTCAAAGAACACGGGTACGAGTAGGAACTCACTCGCCTAGCTTATGCCCAGTAATTCATACTCTCAAGCAGTCACCAAACTCAAATCCACATACAGATCATATATGAATCAAGATACTTGCTCAAGCGTAAAAGAGATACCCTATTTTTAGTCAGGTCAGGTCTATCAAGTGTACGTAAGAGTACACTAGCCGATACAAATTCAAGTCTCAAATGAGCTCAGTCTAGTCGGTCTTAGACAGTTCAAATATCTCAAATCTTAACATTTACCACTTGGTGGTGTAACCTTAATCAAACAGGAAAATTAGAAGAAAAATGCAAACCAAAACTTTTATCAACAATTCCGGCCACCACCATAATCTATCAAAACCCTAGCCAAGAATCCAAAACTAAGAAACTGTACAACTCAGGCCGTATGCTCTCAAGCGTACATCAACCAAATCATATCTTACGCGTACCACTTTCAAGATTCACAACTGACGCTCCAAAAGAGCACTGAACGTACAAACCAATCCCACAGTCCGGCATCCTAAACTTTAAGCCTAGGATACACTACAAAGATCGGAAGCCTAAGCTCTGATACCACCTGTGACGGCCCCACCTCCCCCTAAGGCGAACCAAAGGGTTTAGCGGACCGCCTGCCCAGCTCTCGCCGGGACTCACTCACTACTACATTCCTCAAGTAAATTACAAGGTACAACTCAATAATACATCCAATTCTCCAAAAATTACATATCATAAGCGAAGCGGAAACTAGTTCTAAGCGTAGAATGTATACATACATCCGATTCAATTCCAAATATTTATACAGGCCCAAAAGTACATAAACCAAAACCAAATCTAAACTATACAAGATGTACGTCGTCCAGCCACACAAAGATCCAAATACACATTCTTCCTTTACTTCGATCCCTGTGGGGAGAAGAAAATAAGTGGGGTGAGCTAGAAGCTCAGTGAGTGACCAGTACAATCAACACCAAGTATATTTCACAACAAAGCATTGATATGATGTCATGATGCAGTAATCAAATGTACATTTATTGCTCATGTGAGCCAGTGAAGTTCTTGTACTTAAATATCCAACGCTCGTTTAGATCAGGTAACCGTGAAATAGAAGTAAGGAGCCATCGTGCTCCAAAGAATGTGTAAACAGTAGTGGAGACATTGGTTCTAAACACAAGACTTTCCAGGAACTCATTGGAGCCAAATTATGTCATGGCACACAGCCAAACCCAAATGATATGCAATGGAGTAATAAATGAAAGAATTAGTTCAAAAGTAACTTTGGAAATAGTTGAGGGATCACTCACCAACCACGACTCACGAACCTCATCCATCATTTATTATTGTCTTGCTCAAGTCCAAGCCCTAGATCACAAATGGAAATAAGGACTAAAACGATCAAAGCGAACAAATAGTAAAGGCATGCATCGGGTGTGCGCGGAAATGAAAATGATACAAAACGGATTACACGATTTTGCCCATAACTGGAGCTGTGGTTATCAGATCAAAATGTACTAGGTAGTGTCTCGAAACTTAGAAAAAAGGTTACAATTTTCATGAAGATACTTCAACTCAGTTTTCAATGTATCCAAGTCAAATTTGCCAAATATAGAACTAGAACTCCAAAGGCTAGTTTATCTTTTTCGTGAAAATTTGGCGGCATGCCCCTTGTGTTTACCCATTTTCCAGCCATTTATGGCTTCATTCTTTTACTCAATCCAACCCAAAGTCATCCATAACACAATTTCATTTCAGTAACCGTTCAATAGGCTCAAGACAATACAAGAACATAAATCAACTAATAACAAATGCGGAAATGAAGTTTACAAAAGACAGATTTGACGGGTTTTTACGGAAAGAGCACATCTGAGGCTACGCTTATCGGATTAGTGTGAAACTCATACCATTTCGAAGCTAAGACACAGGGCTACATTGTTCATGAAGAACACTTAGTCAAATTTCCTGTGTAACCTAGTCAAATTCCCAGTTCACCGAACCAGGTTCCAACTAATCGGCTAATTAACCATACTGCACTAGAATGGTCATATTTCAGGCTACCAAGGTCCGTTTAAAGTGTTCTTGTAGGTTTTGAAAAGCTAAGACAGAGTACTAAAACTTTCATGTTTTGGAAAATAGCTAAATCAGCACGGATCCTAGTGAATAAACATGATAAACTGGATGAACTGACTAAAACGGAACACTGGAAACATCCTAAAATAGTGAGGGTATTTTGGTCTTTTCACAAGCTACGTTGCTCCGATTGAGCTGAATTTTGTAGGCACCTATAAAATGCCATTCTCTACAACTTTCATGTTTTATGCCAAGCCTAATTCGGCCTTTAACATGATGTAATAAAATCGGACAGAATAGAGCTGAAATTTTCCAGAAATCTGGAAATTTGGGATTCAATGTAATCTTTCTTGATTTCTTGCTCCAATCATCACCACAACCACTTACATAAGCTTAAATACAACATATATCATCCATATAGCAAGGATAGGCAGCAAATACCTCAAACCCTAACTCACATAAATCACCTTTAAATCATCATAACAACTTGTATTTCCACTAATCCAACCAAAACAAGTATAATATAACAACTTAAACCAAAATAAAAGAACCAAAGCCATGGTTTAGCCTTATACCTCAACAAATGAAGCTTGCAAGAGTAATACTCCACCTCCTCTTGGAATTCTTGTTTCCCCTAGCTTCTCAAGCCCACAACTAACACTTTAACCGGTTTAGAAGTTTAATTTCTCACTTGGATGGCTAAAATCAAGAAGAAGGAAGTTGTTTCTTGCTCTCTCTTTCTCTCCTCTCTTATTCGGCCAAGCAGCAGAAATAATGAAGGAAAAGGAGCAAAAATTGGGGATAAGAAGGAAGACCATCTCTTGGTCAAGAAACCCTTAGGTGGCGACACTTGGCGCCACCACCTCCTCTCATTTTTCTCTTTCTTTTCCTTGCATTTTGGGCCACATATTTTGGTCACATGGCTGAGGATGAGGGGGGAATATTTTGCAAAAATATCAAAGGTATGTGGTAGTAAGAAAGTGGTGGTCAAGTGGTGGGTTCAATCGATAGTGATCGATACCCATCGGTTCGCACCATTTTTCCTTAAATCACACGTACTAGGGTTTTTACTTCCTATTCACTAACTTTTTATCATTGCTTCAAATCACATATTATTTCTCACCTAAAAGTCACTCTTAAGCACCAAATTTGATCCTTACTCCGTACCGAAAAATTACCCTACGAAAAATCGTGAAAACCCTAACTTGCTCCAATCTTGAAAACGAAAAGTGAAACTCTACTTTCTAGGTTCATTGGCACTTATTGTGGGGTGATTGAGTAGTAGGGTCATTATAAAGTGGTATTTGTCAAAGAAAAGGGAATTTTTAAGAAAAATATAAGGAATTTGTACGGCTTCTGGCCGGATTCTCCACAAAACACTATTCACTAGAATTTTTTTTCCTTTTCTTCTGCTTCGGGGCGTCACAACCTTCAGTGTAGGGGATTGGGTGTACTTGAAGTTGCAGCCTCACAGATAGACTACTGTGGAGTTGAGGGGAAACACCAAGTTGTCTGCCAAATATTTTGGACCTTATCAAGTGATACAGAAGATAAGGAAGATAGCATACAGGCTTAAGCTGCCTGAAGGATCCAAAATACATCATGTCTTCCATGTGTCCTTGTTAAAGAAGAAGGTGGGAAACAATACAACTCCTGTACTCCAGCTGCCAAATGTGGACGAAAAGGGACATCTTAGAGTTGAACCAGTGGCTGTACTAGATCGAAGAATTGTCAAGAAGAAGAATGTTGCAGCTGTGCAATGCCTCATTCACTGGTGGGATACTACACCAACTGAAGCTACGTGGGAAGATGCTAAACGAATTGAAAGGGAATTCCCTGAGTTTGAATCTTGAGGACAAGATTGTATAAGGAGGGGCAATTGTCATGAAGCAGAACTTAAGCTACAGGAAATGTGAAGGCGTGGTTCTAGAAGAGAAGACGTGGAATGAAGTGAAGAGGAGCTACGGAAGGTGTGGAAGTGAAGTCACGCTTTCACTGGGAAAACAACTCAAAGAACGTGATTGCAACGGTGTAACAAATTCTGACATCAGCAGGACACGTGGACCAATAGGATTGTAGCAATAGGAAGTTAGTTATCAGTTGTTGGCTTTATATAGGAGCTTTTTGTATGGTTAAGGGCAAAGAATATTCAGAATTCAGTGTATTGATTTGAGAGATTTTCCTCTCATTCTTTACTTTCCTTTTCTCTAGTTTTCCTGCATTTCTGTTCATCTCTTCACTGTAACCACCAATTCTATATCTGAGCTTATTTCTTAATACAATCTTATTCACAATTCATTCAAGTCAGCTTTACTTCTGCTATTATTTCATTGCTTCAACCTTAAGCTGCTAGAGTTAGTTGCCCTCTAGTTCGATACCATACAGTCCACTTTACAGATTTCACATAATTAATGTTTGTGCTAAAATTTTTCTTAAACTCGCAAGCAAACAAGTTAATTATGAGAGATCGTGGACATGAGTGACCTTCCAAATGATTACACTAATTAACAAACTGCTGCAGATGAAACGTTTGTATACTTGCATAAACTATACAATGATTGACATTCTGTATCAATGAGTCTATACAATATAATACTAGTCAGTGCTTCCGCGCAATGCACGGGTGAATGATACCTATGTAAGTTCTTTGGGTTGGTTTGGTTTTAGCGTTTTAATTCGATGTATCCTTGAGGAGTTGTATATTTTATGTTTTATTTTGGTGAAATTCATATCAGAAATTAAATTATGAAAATTATTTTACATGGTGTTAAACTCGCTATTTACTTTTAAAAATATTATGAAGTGTTTGTTGTTTTGAACATTTAAAACATTTATCATTCATTAAAATTGAGATTTGTTGTAGTAGATAATTACTCCTCCCATTTTCTTTTGCTAGATTGGTGGAATGGGCAGGATGGCGAGGGAAACAGAGAGGAAGGAGAGGAAAGGGTGGGAAAAATAAAAATGGTGAAAGGGATGATAGCAGGAATCGGGGAGGGAAGAAAGCGGCAAGTGGGAGTTGGTGGAGGAAGAAGTAGGTGGGGTGGAGGAGGGAGTGGTAGAGGCTTAGGTTGGGGGTTTTTGAAAAAATATTTCAAAAATACTTAAAACATACAAATTTAAAGTAAAAAAATACTTTAAAATTATGTGTCGAGACTAAAAAATATTAGCATTAATTTGCACAAATTACATACTTTGGGACTAAAAACATTTGGCCGAAATATCAAAAGACTGGAAAGCAGTTTTGGTTCAAAATTTTGACCCAACAAAAATGGTTTAATTGCATTTCCAATTGGATGTAGAAACGAAACTTCCTTTTGTCATAACTAACTTGCCATCCAAATATTTTTTGTCTTTAAACTAACTTGCTTCCAACCTTTTTCTTTTTTGCTTAAACTAATTAGCTTGCGAGTAAAATATTCCTTCACAGCAACTCAATACACAATAAAACAACACATTCTACGCAGAGGAGACTAAGGCAGAAATGGGACTGGAAATTGTGGAACCAAACACATGCATTCGGGGTTGTTGTCATAGCCAAACAATCCCTCTTCATCTCCCGCCTTCTTCTTACTCCCTCTCATCCCCAATTGCTCGAGGTAGTAGATTGAATCCACCAATTTCCCAATTGTTTTTTTTTCTGTGAAAATATGAACTTGACGAGATTGATGCGGTTACTTGCTTTGTGTTGAATTTGATTTGCAGGGGCGGAGAGTGTGGTGTATGATGCTATTCTTGATGGTAAAAAATTGGCAGTGAAAAAGCCCATTTTGTCCACCTCTGAAGACATTGATAAGTTCCATAAGCAATTGCAATTACTCTGGTCAAATTTCTCTTTACTAACCCTTTTACCCATTAGATATGATTATGCAATTTTTATTTGTTTTTGTGAAGATTGAACTTTGTTGCTGATTCTTTTCATTTTTACTTTTCTGTTCCTTTTGTTGCTGGGGGGCTTTTGATGTTTTGACTAATAAAGCAAGTTGGATCATCCGGGGATAGCTAAGCTAGTAGCAGCGCATGCTCGGCCGCCAAATTATATGTTCTTCTTCGAGTTTTATGAGTGCGGAAATCTTGCGGAGAAATTACATGTGGATGAATGGGTACCAACCTTCGATCAAGTGATTCACATTGCGTTGGATTTAGGTATATTCTGTTCGTGTGAATTTTGGTAGCATTTTGTTGGTTTGTTCGATCTCACGTGCATAGACAGGAAGTTTGGGATTGAGTTGGAATGATGATAAGTGTGATGAACTTTTTACGGTAAAATGTGAGCTTTGATTATCCATTTAGGGTACTTGGGAATTAAAAACTGAAGAGCATTAGCATAGGCCTTCGGGTAGAGAATTTAACTGAGTCCAGATTGAAGAAATTCTTGTACTTGCTTATTCACTTCTGTATTTTACTGTTAAAAATTTTCATGCGGAGGACTCATAGAATGATACTGAGTAAAAAGATTTGTGTGGTGTGCTAAGAATCCAACTTTGCAATGGACAGAATGACTGATCCTCCTCCTTATTTGAAGTTCATTTGACATTTGGATCTTTTGAAGTCTGTTTTCTACCATGCTCAGCACATTTGTGCCCTTGAATTTTGGTCAACAGCATTTGGCCATCAAATATGATAATAAGTTAAAGTAGTAGAACAATATGAAACTGGCTCACATGAGGGAAAAAAGCAAAATTTGGAGGCCAGTTGTTCAGTTATAGATTTGGTTTTTGCTTGTTACTAATTGATGTTGGTGAACTGATCACTTTTTGAATCTAAAGATTTTTATAGAAACAAAAATTACGCTTTTGATGCTGTAAAAAATGAGCTATGCCAGACAGAGCTGAATATTTCATCAAAACATAAGCAAACTGAGCTGGAGCACCATTTCAAGATAGCTTGGGATCTCAAGTTGGTTATTTGTACTCTGCTTAGCTGACTAAAATAGAAACAGACACTCCATTGATCTGTTTGATTGACCATTTATTGATTAAAAGTATATTTGGAGTCAGTTGTCTGGCACAGATACTGTATAGCATTTAATGTGCCAAACTTTGTTGTAGCTGTTGTATGTTGCCTTATTTGACCTACAGGCACCCCATATATGACTTTTTAGATAGAACTTTGTGCTGTATTGAAGGACTTAAGTTTTATAATATCAAGCATTCATGTGCATCCTTCGTGTTTTAGATTTGGTTTGAATTACCTGCATTCCTGACCCTTTACAATAGTTCGAGTATCTGCATGAATTTTTGTCCTAGGATTTGTTCATTTACAGGTCAAACATTTTTTCCCTTTGATCTGTAAAACACCTGTAAGCTCCATTATGCATCTCTTGCTTTATCTAGAAGCATGATAGCTTCTTTCCTTTCTTCTTCTTGTGTAGATGCTGCGTTCTTTCTATAGGTATCTAATTTTGAAGGCTGGAAAAGAAACAAGAACTACTTTGGGGAAATAGATATTTTTTCTTAAGATCATATGACATCTTATCAATGTAGGAAATGATGTGTTAGAAGAATATTTGATAAATACAGGACTTGAGATGATGCTTTTCTGTTGATATGCTAACGTCTTAAAGATGGACGAACTTTAAAGTACTTGTTCAACATAGCAAGATATTAGAACAATTTGGAAAGCTCAAATTCCCAGTTTTTATGCAAATCCTGTCATAAAGTTCCTATTGAATCAACAGAATTTGAGAACTGCATCCATGATGGTGGTTTATTACAGTGCTTCTTGTTTCTGTTTACAGCAAAATCTCTGAAGTATCTACATAGTCTTGGGATTGTACATAGAGATGTGAAACCGTCAAATATTCTTGTAAGGTTTTTGCCAACTTTCTAATTTTCCTGCACAAGTGCTATGTGTCAGGAATATGTATTTTTGGTTATTCCCTCAAAAACATAGTTATACTTGACTGGTCCAACTGGAAGTTGCAAATTACTTTGTACAAGAAAACTACTTTGTTTTATTGGCTGTTAAAGTTTGTAGTGTTGTATTAATATATTTGGATAACAGACATTTGGGTCATGCAGCTTGACAGGAACCTCCGTCCACATTTGGCAGACTTTGGTTTGGCAGAATACTTGAGAGATCTTAAGCAAGTTTCAATTGGTAATTGGAAACCATCAGGTAAACCAACCGGAGGTTTCCACAAAAGGAATATGGTTGGCACCCTCATATACATGGCACCTGAAATACTGACGAAAGATTTACAGACAGAAAAATCTGATGTCTACAGTTTTGGTGTATCATTGAAGTAAGTACTGGTGAAAGCTAATCTTCATGTATTATGGATGAACCTGTTAACAAATTTAACTAAAATGCATGTGTACTAGAATTAATTTTGCAAACTAAACATTCCTGACAAGGTATCCTTTTGGTTCCGGAGATTGAATGTTTTTTTGATGTCACGGTGTTTTCATGGCATAGTTTTTCTCTAGGTCTTTTGGTAGCTACAAATGCATTTCAGCATTACATTGCATATATTTTGGTATCTCCTCATCATTTGACACGGCAACTATATATATCCAAATTTCATTTTCAATTTAAGGCAGTTGTGTTGAACTATCATGGAAGTTGTATCATTACAGGAAAAATGAGAAATACCTCTACCAGACCATCCAATCTGCTGTCTATTTAAAAGATCAATTATAATTCCTAGGCATAAATCGACTTCTCCTAGACATTTCCTCTCCATTAGTTTGGTAAACAGCCAGAAACAGGTAAATGTGCAGAAGCTTCTAAAGATTGAGAACTGGAAAATCTACAGCAGTTCTTGTCTTGAACTTTCATGGAAGTTACACAATCACAGGAAAGACAAGAATTGCCTCTAGCATGTTATCCAATGTGGTGTGCATTTACTGAATCTAGCAATAAACCTGTTCTTTTTAGACATTACATCTCCGTTACTTCAGTGAAAATCCAAAGACAGGCCAAGGTGCAGAGCCCCTGTAGGTTGTGAATTAACAATCTGCTCTGCTCAGGTTCTTGTTCGGGGGGGATATAGTGCTATTTGGAATAAGGAATTAAACGTCATATGAAACTGATCTTATGCAGTTAAGTGAAATGGAAAAAGGGTAGTAAAATTCTTTTGGAGGATGTGCAGAATGCTAATGCTTTAACCCAATGTCTGTGCATTTAGTGGCTATAATAAACTGTGCCTGCATTTATTTATTTACTTCTTTTGGTGTGAACTTTTACTATTCAATAGTAACTGGTACCTTTGGGTGAGTACAACAATAGGAAACAAAAAAATGGGGTCATTGAATGGACGAATCAAGGTTAACAAGGCCGTGTTTATTGTTGGAATGCCTTCATTCTGTTTTGTTTTGCCTATTTCTAAAACCTGTTATCTTGGTGGGGACATTGATAGAATGGAACGGAACAAAATATGGGTTCATTGAGTGAGAAAATTTTGATGTTTACAACCTTATGGTATTTTTTGAATACCTGAGCAGTGTTTTATTTTTGACAAATATATCCTGGTTTGGCTGGTTCTTTGTACAAATTGAGAGTAAACAGTACCAAATGATGCTTTCTGATGGTAAGAGACACCTACAAACCATCTATGATATTTTAAATAGGTCATAGTCAAGAAAGCATGAAACCTGAAACTCTTAGTTCCTGTGTTTCATTCTTATTTTAGATAAATAATAACTAACTTTTTTTTAATTTCGCTGAAATGTTAAGCTGATGTTCAATAAATTCCTCGACCTAGATTGTCACTTATTCTGTTTAACAAGAATTGCAGAACAATCCATGAAGAGCATGTTAGCTTCTGAAAAATGTTCACAGTGTCGTCTAAGCAAAATGCATCTTCAATTTCTTTTGTTGTATGTACTTAATAAAACTTGGCTGAAGTTAATTTTTTAGTTATTATCATCTTGCTCACACAAATGCGACTGCTAGTTTGGTATTAGAAAAAGACTTAACTAATGATATGTGCATTTATTATCATCTGTACTTTCTATTAGCTATGTTCTATTTTGTGTTGGTGCCTGATCCTGAAATTTATACTTTCACTCTTCTTTTATCAACAACAATTTTTTGTCATCATTTTTTCTGATTATTCCATATGTTTGATTTCTTGGAATTTTGTCTACTGCAGCGAGCTTCTTACTGGGGTTGTCCCATATACTGATCTTCGTGCAGAAGCCCAGGTTAACTTTCTCAGTGTTTCCTTTTTGATACTTCTTACCATTATGATGATAGCAATAAGTATTTATTTCTTGTGGCTCATGTTCGTTTCGTCTACAAGCTGTATTGCCTATTCTTTTCTTCTTTTAACCCAGAAACTGAGACTTGAGATTCATTGAAGTGGGAGTTTTGTTACCTAACGGGAATTGATATGTCTCGAACACAAGCTGATCGATTAGTTTTATAATCCATTAGCATAATGATAATTATGTGAAAGTTTTTTTTTTTAATTTTATCTACGTGAATGGTATTTGTACTAAAATGGCTGATAAGTGGAATACTTTTATGAGAACTCCTAGCAATTGACTTTCTCATTATGCTTTTCACCTTGCTGTAAATTTTTTAGAGTATATAACGGTTGAAGAAGATGAACGAGTTTAGAATGTGTTGTTTTGTGTGAAACTGGATTTTGATTTTTGCTAAGGTTCTCTTCCTGGCCATCTTCATGATAAGTCAGGCGTGTTTAAGGCTAAAGAACTGGCTGGTTTTAAAGGGGTTGCAAGCTATGGTTTTGGTGAAACTATGCTGTTTAGAAGGTTAAAGAATGAAGCCTGTATCTCAGATAATGATATTCAATGTTCTTAGTTTTTGAATCAGCTGATGAGATTTCGTTTCGAGATGTATCACAGGGTGGGTGCCATGTTGAGAGAGGATTTGTCCCACCCCTCCCCCTTTCCTTGGGCTTTATGGCTTAAGTGTACCTATCAAAGCCTTATGTAGTTTAGCAGTTTATTTGCAATTTAAGCAGGATGTCTCTTAACGATATGGTCCTCCAATGTCCTGTTGTCTGTCAAACTTCTGCTTAAAGAGTTCTTTTCAATGTCGTGGTGATACTTTTAACCCTTCTCTCCTTCAAAGAAAAGAAGGAAAGAGCAAGGAATTTATTTATTTGTCTTTCAAGTGCTTTTCTGTTCTATGCAAAATTAAGTAGCTCTATATTGCTAACTTTATAAGTCTACTTGTTCTGTTAACTAAGTGATCTTAGGCAACTTTGCTTTATAGGCCCACACTGTGCTAGAAATGAACTATACTGAGCAAAAACTTACAGCAGCTGTTGTATCTGAAGGATTGCGACCTGTACTTGCTAGTAGTAAATTGGGTGCATCAGCAAGTGTGTTGTCTTTAATTGAGAGATGCTGGGATGCAGATCCTGAAAGTAGGCCTTCTTTTGATGATATAGTTGTGGAACTGGATGCAATTCTTGAAAACAGCAATAATAGAGAGGAAATGGCCGTAATTCAACCTTCTGTAACCCCAGAGCATTCAAATGTTACAAATTCTAGAAGTTTTCATGAGAGCATAAACTGGTTCACGCAAGGAAAATATTCTTCAAAAGAAGCATCTATTATGCCAGAGTCCTTTTTCAGAGTCTCGGTTGATTCATCTGCTGATTCTTTTGCTTATTCTCCAGTAGTATCTTGGGGTTCCTTTGCAACGTGTGGAAGAAGGGAAACTATGGAGGATAGGCACTTTCTTATGCCTCATTTGTGTGATGAAAAGGATATTCATGCCTTTGGAATTTTTGACGGCCATCGTGGTATGTACCTACTTTCTAATTCTGATGACGTGCCTTTGATACCCTTCTAGAAACCATAGGCTTTACTGATTTCTGTTTTTGGATGGGAACTGGAAGATGGATTAAGTTGCTTCAGTACTATGCTTACTTTCATTCTTCTCTTTGTTTGAATGGTTAGTAGTATCTGGTTTGAGTGTTTGCCAAAGTTTATTCATGTTATGGGACTGAAGATTAACTTTCTTGTTGGGGAAGAAAGATTAGAGTAAATAAAACAAAAAAGAAAAAAAAGTAGAGGACAGCTATTTCCGTCATTTTATGTGCCTAAGAACTTTCTGTTGCTCTCCTGTCTTTATCTGTTTATCGTATCTATTTTGCAATATTTTCTTTCATGCTCTTAATTAATGGCTATCAAGCTCTAGAATGAACCTGAAAACTCTGAATTGCTCTCTTCCCTTCATCTGTTGTTCCTAGCTAGTTTGCAATCGTTTCTTTTCTGCTAGTTAAAAGGCCATTATGCTGAAGAAGTGATCTGTTAGTTATCACAGTTCTTAAGTCAGATACTTAGTGGACATCATTGAATAAAATCTGTTAGCTAATTTGTCCTTTTATTCATTAAGAGGAATGCGAAGAGGTTTGAAAGATGTGCTCCATAAAATTACTTTCTAGAAACCAATCTTTTGTTGCTTATGTAGAAAACGTATTTAACTGTGCATCCTCAAAGACAAACTTTAAATTTCTTGTATCTACTTGGAGCCTTTTTTGTTTTTCTCTAGAAGACTTACCTTTCATGGTAAAGAGTAGATGGGGAAAGATGTATTCAGAGGGTTGGTAGCTCTCCGCCAGTAAATAAATTCCAACAACTAGATGCAACAGAAGTGCAATTTCTACATACAGTTTTTGTGCATTCACAGACTAGTTAGCCTATCTCTTAGTCAGAAAAGTGGAAGGTAGTTTTGCTTTGAGCCCATATCCGTTTACCCATCATGAGTTGATATTGGAGATTGTTCTCACAAGTGTTAAGGTGTTTGTGGCAATAATATTTAAAAGTTCTTGTAATATTTTGAGGGACTATAAGCTCAAGAATACTAGGTAATCAACTGAAGGACATGTAGGTGCAGCAGCTGCAGAGTTTTCAGCTGGAGCACTACCTGGATTTCTGCAAACTTTAGCTTCCATGAGCAGGTTTTTCTTGCCCTATTTGACTATATATTTTATGTATATCCTGATTGTTACCAGAAAAAATCTGTCTTATTTTCTGTTTTGTTGATAAGCCCATCTGATGCCCTTTACGAAGCATTCGTCAAGACAGACTCTGCATTCAGGGAAGAACTAGATTCTCGTCGCAAATCCAAGGGAGTTATTAAGAAAGACTGGCATCCTGGTTGTACTGCAGTCACTGCTCTTATTGTAAAAAATAGGCTTTTTGTTGCTAATGCTGGTGACTGCAGAACCATGTTGTGCCGCTCTGGTCATCCATATTCTTTAAGCAGGGTGAGTTGGGACTTGACTTTCTAATAAGTGAGAGACCTTGTATCCTTGTCTTGGTGGTGCCTTGTTGCACAAAGTTTCAGGTTTACCAATTAAGTGACGTTAATATAGTAGGATCATGTTGCAAGTTGGTCTGAAGAGAGAGAACGTGTCATTAGTGCTGGTGGCCAAGTCAAATGGCAAATTGATACATGGAGGGTTGGTCAAGCTGCTCTCCAGGTTTCTCCAATCTTTTGCCTTTTAACACTGTTTTTTTGTATCTTTTTGGCTTATTAATAATAGTGAGTGTTGGTCTCTCCAATGGACTTTTTCCTATTTTTTTCCCATCCATACTGCAATATACAAGTGACACTTTCACAACAAAAAGGAGAAAATAATGATATTGCTGTAGCACCCAAAGTTGACTATGTAGGTAGGAAATTTGGTAGGGCACAAAATACCAATTAAGAAACAATCAGGGGCTGCAAGCAAAAAGAGGCAAAGAGCTGCAGCAAAAAATGGTGCTAGAATAAGACAAGGAGGAGTCTTGGAAATTGTCTTAGAAACCTTTAGGCATCACAGAGCTAAGGCAATAATTGCATCAGGAATCTCAAGAAAGTTTCCAAAATCCTAAGGACATTTTGTAAATGGTCGTATCAGTGAACTTAGTCTTGTTCCTTTTCAATTTCCTTCAATCCATATGAATATCACAATTTTAGTTTGTTTTCCAGTTGGAACAAGAATCATAAATTTGAATTAACTTGAATTTTATAGGACTTTTTGTTGAAAGGAAAATTCTTATTAGAGGTAGTTATCATTTGAGTTTTTGATGAATTAAGCGACTATATGGTGATGTTGATGAAGTTCTTTATCCTTATGGGTTCTCTTATGTTTTCACCATTTGAAAAGCATAACAAGATACATACCCTTATGTGGCGAGGATAAGGTAAACATCTCCTTTCAATGCATCCCAAAAATGCTTCACCATTGAACAAATCAAACAATTTTCATGCAATTTCTATCTTGCAAAACAACTCCATTTTCAGACGTCTAAAGAAGAAAAGCAATTGATGTTTACAAATATCAAGAAAGGCAATTTTGTGATTAACTTTTGCATATTGAAAGAATTATGTGGTTTTTCAACTGACTGATCAAACGTTTTCCCTCAACAGGTTACACGGTCTATTGGAGATGATGATCTGAAGCCTGCTGTAACAGCTGAACCTGAGATAACTGAAACCATACTCTCTGCAGCAGATGAATACATTGTAAGAAATTGAGTTTTGGTAACTTGATGACCTTTAGAATTTGGATTCAGCAGAGGATTAACGATATTAATGCTTCCTAATTTCTAATTTTGGCATTTCTTGATGAGTCATTACTGTTATTTCTTCAAAATTCAAGGCCAAATTTTGCAAACTGTGACTATTTGAATCTTTCTCTGTTTTGTTGTTTGGAATTGTTTCTAATGAAGATGCAGCTAGCATAGTTATACTACTGCTATATTGCAGCTGTAAATAACTTCAAGAACTTCATGGTAAACGGTTTTGCATGTTCTGTGGTGGAAATCCCCCTTCTGCTCCTTTTTACCAAAAAGGAGAAAAGGAAAGGAAGGAAAGCTTTATAGCAATCATCTCAATTCAGGTGTCTTTGTACCTTGAAGTGGCATAGATTTGCTTTTACTTAGTATTGAAGTCCATTTAGTTTTACCCAAGTGTTAGCACTTAATCCAGAATAACAAAGTATTTTTTATTAGACAAAATTAGATTGACGTCGGAGTAAAACTGCTGTTAGAAATTGACACCTTGGTGTTTTCACTTTAAAAAAAAAA
>NW_020862721.1:0-34318 GCF_003713205.1 Coffea eugenioides | reverse complement strand
TTCTGATCTAGCTTCTTTTCAAGAGGCATCCAAAATATGCTTTAAAAATGGCATCTTTTTCATGTTTATTTATTTTGCTAGTAGTTAATGCAACATATAAACATGCATTAGTAAAAGCAATGCCGAATGTACCTGAGTGTCTATAGGAAAATACTCCAAATTCATCTGATAATATAACAATAAGTACAACGAAAATGAATCAGAAACCTCTAAGAAATTGAAAGCCAAAATAATAAGTAGTTCAAATTAGATGCACAGGAAAACTGATTGTAACCTCACTCAATGCACCTATACGTGGTAGCACACTAGTATCATTCTTGATACGAGCAAGCAAATCCTTCGATACAGTTGAACTAAAGTATACGTATGCTCTGCAGGAAGAGGGAGAAAGTAAACGAAAAGGATAGGAGGATCAGAAAGATGCGAAGTAACTGAATTCAAGTACATGTAAGAATAGAGAATGGACTCCTAAAGTCAGGTTCTTTCATATACTTTTTGTACAAAGGTTCTCTTCCGGACATGTCAGACAAGAACATGACGACACTGCAAAATTACCAAAAAGTAGACAGTTAGTCCCCTTTGTTCTTGCATTTGAATTGTTGCAGTTGAATTGTAAAAAGCCAGATGCAGATACAAATTACCAAAAGAAAAAGAGCATTATAGGAGTCGAACTTGGATTAAGAGATAGAATTAGAAGTAAAAGAAAATAGCTATAGAATTCAAGTAACTTGGTAATTGAGCAGCAATTAATTATGATAATATTTGACTAGTTTTGCTTTACAATGATGGAGAAAAATAACATAAACATTGGGTTTAAACAAATAAACGAACCAGGATCAATTCTTGAAACTCCAAAATTTTCATTTGCAAAGTCTATTGGGAGGTAAAATGCAGCAATAAACATTATTCTTTAGACCTCTTTAGGTTAATAGCTCAAAAGATTGCATAGTAATTGCAATCCTGCTAACTGGGTAAAAAATTTAATCTCCACTTTAGGTTTAGTTTAAATTTAGAAGGAGAAAACAGTAATAAAAACTAGAAAAAAGTTGGATCTAATTTCCCTTAAAAGCTAAGGTTTGACAATATTCTCAAAGTTCCCTGTTCACATGAATTGCAGTCTAACTACTCATCAAGATGAAAGAAATAGAAAAGATTGCACAATATATATATATATATATATATATATATATAGAGAGACGGAGAGAGAGAGGGGGGGGGGGAGAGAGGTTTTAAGTAAAAAATTCACTACTCAAGGTATTGTTCCTTAAGTTGAAATTAAAACTTACAGACATGACAGGGGTTACATGCCTAAGAACTAAAAATAGAAGTTGAATTCATTCTCTTGTCTGAGTGTCAATAGCTGAAAATCTGTATGCTAATTGGAAAGTATATAAGAACCAAACATGCAAAGAAAATTAAACAAAGGAAAACATGGCAAGAATAAATACGCTAAGTTCACAAAGAAATTCAAGTTAAAGGATCTGAAAGCTACACAAGATGATCTCAACATATCAAAGTTCTAAGATGTGAAGCGCAACAAATGTCCATACAGAGTTGGAAAAGAATACACCTCATTTGTTTCTAAGAAAGAAATCTAGATGGGAAGTAATAACCTTCTTACTAATGATGAAAAGTAAGCTAGATGGGAAGTAATAACCTTCTTACTAATGATGAAAAGTAAGCTAGATGGGAAGTAATAACCTTCTTACTAATGATGAAATTTTAAGGTCTTACTAATGATGAAATTTTAAGGTCATCTCTCATCACAAAACTAATTCAAATGGAAACAGTTCAGGAACGGTTTTTCGCTTCCGTTGTTTTCTGTTTTAAACGTTCTAACTGGTAAGTAGACTGATTCATTTTACCTTTTATGTTTTTCCCTCACTCCATGTTCTCTCATGCTTGAGGCTCATTAGAGGTGATACATATACAAAATAGGTCCTTTAGTTGAAAAAATTGCACATAGCAAATATCCAAATAGACAGGAGCTTTGGTATGAGAAAGTTGAACTTAAGGCACTAACATATGAAACTGTAATTTACTATTTATTTGCTGTAATTACATAAGACATAAACAACATAAACTTTGAATATCAAGAGCAACATCTTTATGTTGCATTGGGCATCCAATCAGTACATGACATGAATTTTCTCTCATGAAAAAACTAAATGAGGTTAATCATAAGCAAGCATGAAAAAGATCTTGTACTTCTCTTTTGTAGGTTGAATGAAATATATGGCATCCATGGATGGCAAAGGTTGTCTTCGCCTAAAAATGTCCTCCACCACTGCCAATATCAGAGATAGAATCGATTACTTCTTAACCAAATAGAAGAAAAATATGACAAGAATGCTATAACGGTGGTCAATGATTTATGAAAATGTGCTGATGTTGACAGTACATATGCAGAGGGGCAAAATGCAAAAGCAGAAACTGCATTATAAACCAGTTATTCAGCACCAAACACTTCAACGCTGACAACAAAATTACAAGCAAAAAGAATTGCAAACATTGTATTTCTACTAGATTTCAAAAAATCGTTGACAGATAATTTTACATTAAGCTTAGACTGCTACACATGTTTGACATTAACATAAATCAGAAAATAAGAATCCATGAAAAGGGCAAGTAGAATGAAACATAAACATTGTGATCATTTGCTCACATGAAACTCCTTGATCAGTAATGTCTGCCATTTTGCATGACATAGACATGACCTTGACTGTAACTTTATCCATGATGAGTACCTGCAGCAGACACAAAATACTTATTTTGACAACACTAAAAATCTAAAGGAAAGGAATAAGAGAAAAAATCTCTATAAGAATATGAAGCACAAGTCTTGGTTGCTTGCAAATGCATTGAATTTGGTTTCACCCACTTTTGCAATAACATAAATTAGCCTATATAAAACTCGATAAATGAGTAGATTTCATGAACATTCTATTCAAAATGCACTTGGCTTTTGTTGGCTATCAGTACTAAGTAGCCTACATATTCTATTTATTGACTAGATTGCATTAAAATACTCCTTAGCAGGTTCCAGACTCCATATCTATGTAACCAAAGATAAAGCTTAAATATTGAGTATCAACAATTGAAAACTTAGATGTCTAAAATCTTATGGTATCATGTAACCAATCCTTTTCTATTTTATTGACAACAGATTTCTTTGGAACATTGTAAGATATTTGTAAATTTTACCTTCCATGATGACCTTGAATCCTCTGATTTGGATGACCGAAGCATCTCATGCAATAGCCCTACAAGTTAGTAGATTCCAGCAAAGAACCGCAAGATTATTCACCATGCCAAATGTTCATATGCAAAAATTAAAGAGTAGTAAGATATGTTGATTAGTAGAGATGCATGCTTTATCACAAACAACAGTGAGAGAAAGAGAAAAAAAATAATATGATAAATACATCAATGCAAGAGATAAATATGCAGTAGCATTCCATTTTTCATTTTCTTGGGATAGTGGCATTCCATGATGTATGACACTTAAAGTTGATGGGACATATTCACTTTCCTAGCACTTCAGCCTCAAAGCAATATCTTTGTTATCAATCAACTTCAGTCATGTAATATAACAAATATGCACAGATTCAAGGCTAAATAAGACTTGGCATAATCCAAAAAAGTATTTTCCAAGTTTTGAGAGGAAGGAAGGGAGTTAGATGATTTCATCCACTACAATCCTGAAACCAAGAAAACAAAGTCCTTTGTCAGAGAAATGCACCTGTCCTTCTAAATCCATCACCTAGTTCTTTAAATAAGTCAACTAAGTAATTTCTCCTGCATTAACTGTAGGCACTCAGCAAGTTCACAGAGAACTCAATATTAATTGGCCCCAGGAACAACTACGAACCTTGCAAAACTATAATGTTCTATAACTGCCAAGACCACAGACCAAACACACTCTGCCCTGTGCAGGACAGAGGAGATCCTATAATAGCTGTTTGATTGCAACTGCTGAAACGACTCCTTATCTTTCATTGACATATTGGAGATGGAAATTCTATCTCCCCCTGATAAGAGTGAACCTCAAACATGTAAAATATGTACAGGTAACTTATCATAGTTCAGACCTAGTGCACCTAAAGAATTCCACGCCACCAGTGTTCTCATCATTGGTTATATTATCATACATCCAACAACCTCTTATATTTTCTCCTTCTCTTTTGTCTCTTTTACCAATTTTGTGGAATGTTCTCTCTACTTTTTAATTTGGCATAAAAATTCTGAAGGAAGAGACAATGATTACAGGTATAATTTTGAAGAATGCCTAATTGACTCGAAAGTAGTCTCTCCCTAGTTCCGATAAAGCACAAAGTAAAGGGCAAAAAGAACACCTTCCTATTAATTACTCATGTAATAGTCCAGTAAACAATTCAGCTACATTGTTTCTCCTCCCGTTTCCAAGAGAAACTTAAGTTCCTATATAACTGATTCATGATATTGCCTAATGGTCTCCGTAGAAAAAAGCTGGAAGCTAACAAGAAAGGAATAAACAAAAAAAAATTGCATTTTTTTGGATTGTCTAGATTATTAAGCACGTAAATATGCACACAACTGTACATGATAATCTGTTTCCTTGTCAACATCCAAAAATTCAAAATTTGGAGAGAAATTATCAGACTCTTACAGCACTAGATCAAATCAATTTACTATTTTCAATTAAGTGATCAAATTCATCCACCTGATCAAATCCTGATATGCAAACATTACAACGCTCGGGTATCACGATACCAAGCATACATTTAACTTCACATCAAAAATCTCATCAAAGAATAGGGAGACAGGAAGGAAGGATATTTACGGTCGCGGCTGATTTGGCGGAAATTCTTGTAGTCTCCGCCATGAGAAGAGACGTCCGAGTCCGAAAATGACATGCTTTTTACGACTTCGGAAAGAAGAAGAAGAATGACCCAAAAATAAAAATAAAAAGAAAAACACTCTCAAGCAGCTGTATCAGAAATGCATTGGATTGCAAAACCTAATTTCTCTCTCTATCTCTACCTCTCTGTCTCTGTCTGGATAAATTATAGTTGTTAGAGTGAAAGAAAAGAAGACAGAGAGATAGAGAGAGAGAGGGAGAGGGAAGATGGAAATGGATGAAAATGGAGGTGGCTTTGCGTTTTTGAAGGCGAGAGAGTCTGAAAGGAAGCTGTGATGAGTTCGTTAGACGTTGTAGTTAGTTAGTGGGGACGCATAAATCACTCCCGCCTTTGGTATCTTTTTCATACTGATTTCTTACCCCATTTCTTTATCTTATTTGTGTTTCTCCCCAGAAATCTTCGCTTTTTCGCTTCCAAGCCCTTCTAGTGTATAAGAAAAATCAAGTTATGTCCAGGATCCACAGGGCTTCCTTATTATAATAACTTGAAAACAATCCAAAAACATCTACAATAAGTTTTTCATATACAAAGCTACAGTAAAGTTTTTAAAAAACACCTCCAAAAACAGTTAATCCAAGCGGAGCCCTTCTACCAAAAAAAGAAAAAAAGAAGTAATGAAGTAGTTTAGCAAAAAATGGTGTTGGCTATTCTTTTATTGATCATTTTGGATTTTTTTGTGTGTGTTGATTTTTGCTGTATAATTTCATATTTTCTGTTTAGGTTATTGGTTTTAAGTTCATTGGTGATGCAGAAAGAAATATAATAATATCATGATTTGGCCTTCTCAAATCAATTGATGGCTATTTAAGTGCAATAAGTGGAAATATATATATATATATATATATATATATATATAAAGGACTTATAGCTTAATCACAGCTAAATGCTAATTAAAGGAAAGAGCATTACTGGCTCAATCTCATGAATCCCATACCAAATTACCTTTTTCTTATTGTACTCCTATAATTGTTTAAACAAACCAAAACCCAGCTGTAAATTACTCCAATCTCCTTGGACTGATCATATTTTGTTTACTATTGGTGACTAAGCTAATTCTTTATCCCAATTTCTCTTTTTTTTTTTTTTAAAAAAAAAAGAAGTAACAGCAAATAAGTACGTATTTTATGTCTTTATTACAAAACAAGAAGAAATGGGACAACTTTTTGACTCCGAAGCCAACCAATTTCTCCCCTAGAAAAGTTGTTTTCTTCAACAAATTTGACAGGACAGCTGGGTAAGAGGAACCCTTCTGAATTCATTTTCTTCATTGGTTTGAATGTGAGCTTATGAGGATGGTCTTTTCATGGATCCAAATGGCATTCTGGTATTCTAAATAATGCCGCTTAAGCTTGACTAATGAAAAACAAACAAACATATAAGTTTTTAAGTTCGGAAAGATCAAAGTGACAATCATGGCTTATATATGAGTTGGCCTCTACTGCATTATTCCCTGCCTGCCTATCATGTTTTTTTTTTTTTTTTTTGGGTTGTTGCAGATGTCCTATCTGAACGGAGAAGGTATTTTTTGTAAGTTTCTGTCGCGAGTTTTCCCCCCGAATTCGATTTACTAGTAAGCCGGCTAAAACTTTAATTTCATCATTGCATGATGTACTATACTATTAATGTTAGGCCAATAATGCAAGGACATATTACAGAGACTAACGAGTCTGAAACAGAACTTTAAATTTCTAGTCAGAGCTTCTTATTCCTCTTGGAACCATGACTGGCTCACGATTCACAAATCAGTCTTTGCTATATGAAAAGCCCCACGTAAAAACGTTTGACCAAGGGTTTAATCCTTTCTCCAACTTTGATTATCCCGAAGAATAAGAGTCTGTATAAGATTACCATTAGAAACAAGACTGCCAGATCAATCCACTTGGAGTAGCCCATCTCAACTTGCCATGTATGTCTCAAAATAGTTTCACCATCAATCAAAGAAGATCCCTCCTTCATCAGCTCATTACTTGGAAGTTTCAGCCCTTCAAACTCGTTCTTGTACAGGCCTTGATATGCGTACCTATGGAAGGAAGTGTAGTACATTGGATATTTCCAAAATATACTTGGGAGATCATGTGGTAAACGAAAGAAACCGCCGCTCAACATCATTACACCTTGAGTGCCGGCACCAATGATCAGTCCCATGAGAAAATTTGGTACCAAACTTGCTACGATCATCATAAGGCCTTCAACCAACATAATAGAAGCAAAGAGTACCATAATGAAGTAGAGAAATCTTTCAGTTCCCCGCTGCAGTCCCACCAGATAATAAACAATCACTCCAGGAATAACAGCTATCAGGCACAAGAAGAGAACCGATGAAGCTGTGTTGCTAACAACAAATGCCGCAACCCCATAGTGCCCATTCAATCTTTCTCGTTGGAAGACCTGTATGCAATTAGTTGTCACGAAATTAATCAGGATGATTGCTATATGCTAGAAATCGATCGGAAGTTGAGTGCTCTGCTGACCTTTATTTCCTCCACAAATGATGGGAAACCTCCGATACTCATCAGAGTTAATAATGATGCTACAAACATGAGCATTGAGGCTCTGGCCTAAACAAAATCGTAACGAGCATTTCTAAGTAGAATATTGACGCATGAGGGGGAAAAAAAAAATTAGACAAACTGTTAAGTGCATACAAGATTTGGCTTACATTAATGGAGGTGTAACTGTATCCAACGTTGTAGAAGACGGTACCTAAGCCAAAAGCTAAAGTGATGTATATAGCAAGACGTAACCAGTAGTAGCCTAGGTCACGGTGCATATTCACAAATGACCTCTCTGTCAGGACAAGGCACTGAATAAAGAAGCTACCACGTCTCCTCTTCTTCTCCACCGTTCCAATTTGCTATAATACATGAATTCAAATTTTGCATCTTAAAGGGGTGTGGGATGGGTAAGGTGGCACGGGAGGAGGGAGTGTCAGTGAGACGTCTCTCTCTCCCACTTATAAAAAAAAAAAAAAAAAAAAATTGCATTTTAAAGTATAACATATGAAATAATGTACAAAGAGTTGTGTAAACTTTCAAATAATTTTGCTTCCTGCTTATTGCAAAAGAGCCTTACTTGTCCATTTATCTGTGCTACTTCTCTCAGGATCAGGTCATACGTATCAGATGATGTGTAAGATTCGACAAGCTTATCGATCACCTCCTTTGTGGTTGTCTTTCCATCAGCAGCTGATTCAATGTCCTAAACACGGTTGCGATGTTTACTGAAATAATAAGCTTGACATACAAAATACTAAAGAGTACTGCATAACTTAGAAAAGGGCTATTATTTACCTCATCGAAATCTGTGTTTATCATTCTCAGATAGTGATCTACTGGATTTTGTAGACCGGGGCTCGAAAAACCATTCCTTGCAAAAAACTAAATCGAACAAAATTAGTCATCAGTGATAACTGTATTCTCTCGAATCAATGCAACCAACAACCAGTGTCCGCCATTAATCATACTCACCAGATTTACTGCAATGGAAGATCCAAAATATATGGTCCTACCCAAGGAAAGGAGACAAAGGTTGTCAAGTAGCTTGCAGACTTCTGTACTAGGCTGATGCATTGATGCTACCACTGTCATCCCATATTCCTTGGCAAGTTCCGCAATTCGATTCATGACATAGTATGAAGCAGCGCTATCTAGTCCACTTGTAGGCTCATCCAGAAAAAGAAGCTTCGGTCGCGTTAAAATTTCAATGCAAATGCTTACTCTCTTTTGCTGCCCACCGCTGAGACCTTTGCTTCCCCAGCCTCCAATTCTGGTGTCAATGCAGCTCTGCAATCCCATTTCTCTGATCGTCCTATCTGCTCTGTCTATTTTCTCTGCCTTTGACATAGTGTTGGGCAGCTGGAGCTGAGCAGAGTAGTATACAGCTTCTCTTGTGGTTAAAGTCCATGTCAAGATGTTGTCTTGAGTCACATAGGCCTTGAAAAAAGAATATATTGGGCTATAAATTTGGAGATCCCTTTTCTTTTTTTGTTTTTCAAACAGATTCACAAAACTGTTACTAAATTTCTTTATATTTCCATTATCATCATGGTTCGCCATCACAGGTCGCGATCGCATCGCGGTTTCGATTGTTCCACATCCGTCGCAGCATATCAGTTGAATATCAGGTGATACGCATATTATAGCACATGAAAATTTTCAAAAATTTTGAAAAAATTACTAAAATTAGAAAATATCAAAAAAAGCTCAATTTTAAAAAATATCCGAGTCGACTTGGATATATTGGCCGATATCATGCATCACGGATTCGAATCGGCCAATATTAGCCGAGTCAGAGCGAGTTATCATGAATATGATAATATCCGCGATTTGAAAATCGGTATCGTATCGATCTCCCCTGTTCTGGTTACAATTCGGCCGATACGTATCGGTATCGGCCAATATTGCGAACCATGATTATCATCATGTCTTCCAAAACCTGAAGTGAGTGATTCAGTACTTTACGTGTTAGATAAGTGCCGTAGTGAAATAAATCATAGTTATTATACTTTTTCGTTATGTTCATATGCCGAGTTGTTAACGCAAGAACGCATGTCTAAGACAACAAAATCGACCAATCTGACGGGTCACAGGAAGGTATTTCAGACTTCAGCACGTATAATCTGTTAACTGGTGTTGGTTAGAGTTTTTCTCATCATGCATCATTCCTGGACGCATTTGCTGCCGTGTTGAAAACATAGCGAAGGGTAGGTGTTGGTCATACCGATGTTCCATAAGCTAGCTGTTCCATTCGGCCGTTAACTAAAATTTCCCCCATCTGCTTTGATTTTGAATCAAGCCTACCTGAAATAAGCATACCAGTATACAGGAGTGGAAAGAACTTAACTAGGGTTTTATGCCACAAAATCCTCTAATATATTAGTTAAGCGTTAAAGTAAATGTAAAAGGTCTTTGACGCCTTGCAGCTGGTATTAAGATAAGCTGAGAATGCGTAATGATCCAAAAGAACATGAAAGGTGAGTGTAAAATTATAGTTGTCCAAGTGCATAAAAGAGATGGCTTCCAACACAGTTTTATTATTAAAAATGTTCTTTTAGGTATGAAACAGTAACTAAAAGTGGCAAAGTTCGGTTTGGTTGGCTGTATAAGGGCCATGCATTGAATGTTGTTTAGATTTCTGGAATATTTAAACTTTCAAAGCAAGAAGTTGGTAAAATGTTTTTTAATAAGGTTTTCATTCCTACTGTTCCAAGAAGTGTGGAGCAATAGTTTGAGATAACAAGGAAACATTTTAATTCTTGCATGTAACTAAAGATCAAGAAAATTAAAGACTTGAAGCACCTGCTAAAGCATCAAGAAGTGTGGACTTCCCACAGCCAGAAGGACCCATAATGGCTAGAAGTTCACCAGGACGCGCATAGCCAGTGAGCCCTTGAAGGATCACTTTACACCCCTTTTTACCATTAGGAACGCTAACCCACAAATCGTCCCACGTTAGAAACACACCTTTGCTATTTGAGTTGCATTCACCATAATCTGGACCAGCATTTTCCTCTCTATCTTGTTGATCTCCATCCACCTCTAATGGAATCTTGATTTCTGAAACATTGGTATGTGGCGAATTCATCAGCTCATCATCATAATCGTCGTGGCTAAGACGAGGTGGCCGTGTGAGATTTGGAGAAGCCATGCTCAAGTAGTTGCGGGAGCTAGCTAGGAATATTGGAGTTTTGGACCGGTTGAGGTCCTTGAGGATACATTATATAGTAGAGCGAATGGGTAAGAAGGTCACTAAATCATTAAATATGACACAGATCAGTCATAAAACTTTTTTTTATGACCACAAATGTCACTAAACTGACAAAAGGGAGCCGTTGAGGTTATTTCGTCAAATTGTACTAGTAAAACAATTGATAAATCATTGAAATTCAATGACTTTTTTGCCAAAATGACCTTTGGCCACCGATTGTTTTACCGATAGAATTTGACGAAATGGCTTTGCTAGTCCCTTTTGCATGTTTAGTGACCTTTGTGGCTACAAAAAATGTTTAGTGACTAACCCATGCCATACTTATAATTTAGTGACACTTTTGATCATTCACAGACCACTAATGGCATTTATATAGAGTAGAAGAAGTTGATCAATGCGAGTAGGTGTCCCTTTTTTTTAAGCATTTATTGGGCTGGGCAATAAATGATCTATAAGTACGAGAAAAATAAAACTTGGTGCTTGGGTTTATTTTTCTGTTGCACTCAAAAGATGGAATGTCCATGGAGTTTTATCCCAGCACATACCCCGCTGTAAGTTGTAACTTGGGCCAGGATTGAATTCACATTTGATTGAGATTATACTTTTTTGCACGAGTATTTTTAATAGTTAGATAAAATAAAAGAAAAAGAACCATGAATAGTTTCAAATAGAATTGCAGTTTTGGTTCCTAAAATTTTGCACGCGTTCGAAATTGATTCTCAATTTTTCGACCAAAACAAATCTAGTTTCCAAAGTCTGTGATTATACATAAATTGAAACAATTAATGGAGATGGAATAATAACCAACGATCAACAGTAAATTGTCGTTAGAAAAAAAAAAGTTTAATTAGAATTATTATTATCCATTTAATACTATTTCATTCTAATTTCATCTTAATTCATGTTAGAACTCTTAATATCACTATTTAAAAATTACAAAATTATAACGATTCAAATCAAAACATTTGGGATCAAAAGTGCAAAGTCAAAGTTGTTGACTAGTGGCAATTTGATATTATTGACCCTTAGTCATTGTTTCATATTCATTAGTTCTCCTAAATCTATTTAAAATCAAGAACTTTGGGAATTAGATTTGTTTTGGCCGAAACATTGAGAATCAATATGATACACAAGCTAAACTAAACGTGGAGGACCAAAATTGTAATTCTCCTTAATTATTGGTTACCATTATAAATATTGAGACCCATTATTCACCTTTGGAAGTACAAACTCTTGAAGTTTTACATTTTCAACATAATTAATCTTTAAGAATCTTGCACGAAACATAATGAATCTCTGACATTTAAGATGAAGTAATCTTGCACGAAACTTTTTTGGTATGCGTCTCACTAGGAATAAATGAAAGATGATGACCCATTTTTTTCTCGGGAAAGCAAACTAAGCAGTAATGAAAACGAAAAAAATCATCACGTTCAGAAGCAGCCACGATTGGGATACGGGGCAGGAGCGGTCCTCAGAAGGACCGCTCCTGAACGGTCCCCTCACAGAAAGAAAGGAATGGAGCAAAATAAGCCACGTCAACTGGTTGTGTTGAAGGAAAAAAACGTCACCGTTTGACGAAAGAAAAAAAATAAGATTGACGGACTCCGTTTCCTCTAAACGGAAGATTTGAAATTTTGAAAATGAAGTTGAAAATTTGAATTAGCCGCACAAAACAAAATCGAGAGAAGAAAGCAAGCTGGGTATGTCATTGTTGCTTGGCTGACGTGAAATTAGGTGGAGAGAGTTGGGTTATGGCATCAGAAGAAGAAGGAAGAAGGCAAACAGTTAGAATGCTGTAAAAGAAGGCCAACGATCTCTTCAGAAATTGTATGAGCAATGCGGGGAAGACAGTCGGCAAGGTAGAAGCGAATTAAAGAGGAAATTCATTATCTGACGTTGCCCACCATTTTTTGTGCAACTTAATAGCAGAAGCAACTGTGCATAAGGGCATTCGGTGAAACAAAAAGCTCTCAACGGGCCAAGGTAACGTGATTCAACCATATCAACAACTTTGTGAATCTTATACCAGCAACTTTTCTGAATGTTAGATTCAGTAAAGACATAATATGAAGATAATAGAACAATAGTCAATGTGTACTGTATGTGTGTGTGTGAGCGTGCAGTTTTGCAGTGATGAACTATTTAACAAGTGAATGAATGTACATGCTGTTGTAGATAAGTTACAGGTTATAACCACCCTATTACAATCTTTGTGCATCCACTAGTATTGGTCCATGGTCATCACGCAATCTTAGTTTGCCCCTCTGTTGAGTATGCAGTGTGTATAAAATGGAGGTCTGGGGTTTGACCTAGGAAAAGCAGAGGAAAAGATATATGTGAATAATAAATAGATGTACCTAGTTTTGTAAGTAAATTACATGATGTAAGAAATGTATTAGAATGAGTAAAAAATGCTTGTTTGGCCCTGAAAATGTAGAAATAGTAGAAAATGCACAGGAATTGGCTTAGGCGATTGTCAGTAACGAATTACATAACGTCCAATGAAACAAAGTACCTAGAACCTAAATATAATCACCAGAGTGGATGTACATATAGTTAAAATAGACTTACATGGAGTGAAAAATACATTACAGTCCGTATAACTTAGTATACATGGAGTTATATTTGTACATAGATAATGCCATTGTACTAGAGTAAAAGTAAAGTGATGTGAATCATTAATCATATCAATGGGAGTATTAATAGAATTTGGTTTACGAGTAATGTGTGTAACATAACATATTGTAAACGGTAATACACACTTATGTTGTCGTTTACATACATACTATTCATGAACTATTGTAAATTATGGTGTTGGATGCATAATTGGTAGGAGCAGAAGTAATGAATTGTAGAGAAATTGGCAGAAGATGGGACTCATGAGTTAGGAATGGAGTTCAACATGGAAGAGGATGCGTACAAGTTTTACAACAAATATGCCTTTAAAATGGGATTTAGTGTACGCAAAGACTATTTAAATAAAGACAAAGACTATTTAGTCTATTTTATGCGGTTGTCATTAACGAATGACATAAGGTCCAGTGAGCTAAAGAATTTAGAATCAAAATATAATCACCAGCGTGGATGTACATACAGTTAAAATAGACTTACATCGTGTGACCAATACATTACAATCCGTATAAGTTAGTGTACATGGAGTTGTATTTGTACACAGATTGTCTTAGAGTAAAAGTAAGGTGATGTGAATCATTAATCATATTGATAGCGTAATAATAGAATTTGGTATATGAGTAATGTATGATTCATAACACAATATGAATGGTAATATACATATATGTTGTCGTTTATGTACATACTGTTCATGAAGTGTTACAAATTAGGGTGTTTGATGCATAATTGACAGGATCAGAAGTAATGGATTGCAGCAAATTGGCAGAAGATGGGACCCCTGAATTAGGAATGGAGTTCAACAGCGAAGAGGATGCGTACCAGTTTTACAACAAATATGCCTTTAAAATGGGTTTTAGTGTACGTAAAGACTATCTGAATAAAGACAAAGACGGCGTGACCACGTCTAGGAGATATAGTTGCTGCAAGGAAGGTGTAAAGCGCAAGTACGAAGGTGATGTGATGCCAAAGAGGACACGAGCGCCGACGAAAACAGGGTGTGGAGCTAAAATGGTTATCGTGTTGTTTAGAGGAACAATGAAGTACCGTGTGCATGACATTGTCTTAGAGCATAACCATGAGTTGCACATTGTTCAATGTGCGCACATGATGCCATCACAAAGAAAAGTGAGCGAGGCTCAAGGATTCCAAGCTGAAATAAGCGAGGACGCTGGGCTTTCATTGAAACAGAGTCATGAACTTATGGGAAAGGAGGCAGGTGGGATGGGAAATGTGGGATATACTCGGGAAGACCTGAAACGATATCTTCGTACTCGACGGGAAAGGAGTTTGAAATATGGAGAAGCAGGTAGCATGCTGAATTATTTTCAAGAGCAAACACTCGAGAATCCATCATTTTTTCATGCCGTACAGTTGGACTGTGAAGAGCAGATAACGAATATCTTTTGGGCTGATGCAGGAATGTTAATTGACTACAAATTTTTTGGAGACGTAGTCACATTCGATACAACCTACAAAACAAATAAAGAATACCGGCCACTTGGAGTGTTTGTGGGTTTTAACCAACATAGGCAAATTGTGATATTCGGTGCTGCCCTTATGTATGATGAGACTATAGATTCTTTCAAATGGGTGTTTGGTACATTTCTAGAAGCAATGTGCGGAAAGCGTCCAAGTACCATACTAACCGACCAAGATCATGCTATGGCAGCCGCTCTTTCAGTTGTTATGCCTGAAACATTTCACGGTCTATGTACGTTTCACATAAGGCGTAATTTTATGAAACATCTTGGCAATCACTACAAGGAAAATAGTGATCTTCCATACATGTTTGGTGCATGCATGTATGAGTTTGAAGAAGTGGAACAATTCAATAGGGTGTGGGAGGCGATGGTGAAGAAACACGATCTTGAAAATAATGAATGGCTCTCCGGATTGTATAGAATTCGTGATAAATGGGCAAGGTGCATGATGAAAGAAAGATGGACCGCTGGAATGCGAAGCACCCAACTCAGCGAAAGCCTAAATGCAGCAATTAAAAATCATTTGAAACTGGATCATGACCTTGTGCAGTTCTTTAGACATTTCAATCGGGTGGTTGATGAAAAGAGACATAATGAACTGATCGCAGAATATGAAATGAGGCAAAAGCTCCCCATGGTCGGGTTAAGGCAAACACCTATGCTCGTGCATGCATCAGAGACGTATTCACCAACCGTATTTGTTGCATTCCAAAATGAATATGGCGAGTCAACAGCTATGGTTATATTGAGACAGCAAGATGCAGCGATGATTGTGGAGTTTGCGGTCATGAGGTATGATGGAGGACCTGAAAGAATAGTGGTATTCAATCGGAATGATCTAAGTGTACGTTGTAGTTGCAAAAAATACGAGAATGAAGGCATTTTATGTGGGCACGCGTTGAAGGTGTTTGATACTGTGGGCATAAAAATAATTCCTCCTGAATACATTAAGAGGCGATGGACAAAAAGAGCTCGGGCTGGAGACTGTTTTGATCGGCGAAGACGGGAAGTTGTGGCTGATCCTAAAATAATGATTTCAACTCGTTATCGGGAGCTCGCTCCAGCCATGATTAAGGTCGCAACTCGAGCAGCAATGTCGGAGGACACCAGCAAAGTAGCAATCACTGTCATATCCGATTTGGCAAAGAGAGTTGAGCTCCTCCTCTCAGAAAGTGAAGAACAACCTTTGCAAAATCAAAAAAATCTGAATATGGAGGAACGGGATAAAATTGAAATTGTGAATGAAATGGGGGAGGCAGTAGTCGCAAGAGGCATTAAAAAACGAGGTGGTGGGAAGAAAAGTAGAGTGATGCGAAGTTGGATCGATAAATTTGACAGAGTAAAAAGAAAATCTAGATTATCAAGGACTACACAGACTACGGTATGGATCAAATTTTGGTACTCGGGGAACATTTATGCTAAAACTAAGTTATCGTTATGCTATTAACTAAAGTTTAGGTATCATTCATGATGAAATAATATTATTGCCGTGTCAATACTGTAGGCCTCAGAATCGGAGCCGACATCGGTTTCAATTGAGGAATACATGTTTATGGGATGTCGTTCATCTACTGACTCTGTTTCGGTTAGTATAAAACGGACATGACCGTTGCTTTTATTTGGATGTTTCTAACAGCATCAATAGTTACATTGATCTTACATTGTGTGATAATGTTGTTACGGCTGTCATCCCTCCTGATATACCTATTTTGACTGTCTTATACAATGATTTGGTCCATACGAAACTCGTAGACGCATTCAATGAGCCAGACAGTGAATGGCCCTCCAAACGCTATTGCTCCGAATATCGATGAAAGTGAAACGGTATGTATATATTTAGTAGTTAAAATAAAGACCTTCTTATTCGTGTAGTAGAGCTACCTTTTTTTTAGGGTTAGTATCAGAAACCTCCCTTGAGGTTTCTTCTAATCACACCTAGAACCCCTCATGTTTTCGAAATCACACTTAGCACCCCTGAAATGACAACTTTGGTATCATTATCAGCCCCTCATTATTTTTGTTCCACTTTTACCCTCCTTGTGAACTCTATTTATGTAACTCACATCCCTCCAACTTTTGTAACACTACAAAATCGTTCTTAAGCAGTGTAACATGTTTTGAACATTTTGTAATTTTATGTAAGCTTGTTGTACATCTTTATAATAGATTGTGTTTCTGTTATTAAGTTTTACAAATAATTCACATAAAGTTACACATTGTTTAAAAAATGTTACATTGATCTGAACGGTGATAAAAAAAATGTGACTATGGATTCTAATAATGGCAGCAATAGTTTCAATATGTGATTGTAGTTGTAAATAAACTTGCTCTTCCATTTTTATGAAAATGGAATCGTATAAATAGCTTTTTGTGCATCCTAATCGAATGGAGTTTGTAAGTTATTAATACTGCAATGCCCTATTATCAAGTAAAAATGGATTGCTAATGCTATATACTCATGAATTCCCATCATCTTTAAACATCTTTTAGATTATGTTATTATTCACTTAGAAATTGCAATTTTGACAATGGCACTATGCCCATTGCCAAAAGTCAACATCACTGGAAACTCTATAGCTATTTAATATTAGGGAGTGGGATAGGAACAATTGTTAGATCAACCATCCCTAAATCGTGTAACATTTTTTGAACATTTTGTAATTTTATGTAAATTTCTTGTACATCGTTACAATAGAAGTCTGATAAGTTGTTAGTGTACATATGAGTCCAATATGTAATAATCGTATTTGTGTTGATAAATTTTACACATAGTTCAATTAGAATTACACTTTGTACAAAAAATATTACATAATTACATAATAATTTTACATAATTTAGGGAAAACCTCAAGGGAGGTTTCCGAAATTAAGTCTACATAAATAGAGTTCACCATTGCGGGTAACAGTGGAACAAAAATAATGACTCGGCGGACAATGATACCAAAGTTGTCATTCCAGGGGTGCTAAATGTGATTTCGAAAATATGAAGGATTCTAGGTGTGATTAGAAGAAATCTCAAGGGAGATTTCTGATATTAACCCTTTTTTTATAGTATTGTAATGGTGGGCACCTGAAAGCTGTCAAATCATGCAAATTATGTAGTTAACGTATGCTCGCTTTAATAACATATTATTTTGTATTATTCGAAGGGTCACCGTTTGGCTAATCAGGGGCCTCCTAGAAGTGTCCCTACAGAATGGATGCATCCCAGATTTTCTATTTTTTCCAAGTATAACTCTGTAAGAGATGTCTTAATGGTCTGATATATCATTTTTATTATAATGTCTAGTCCAATTTAACTTTTTAAGTGAGCAATATAGGGATTGGTAATGATTTGTTGACAGTCGATTACTTATACTATGTAATGTAGGAGGAGCGTGCAGCACTTTTAACACACTGTGATGTTGATGCATATCATGTATTTGCACCTTCACCCCAGGTGATAAACTTTTATCGTTACAGCACATATTTGTGTACTGTTGTTAATTGGAGACTTGGATATCGTATATCATTAATCGTATGGTTCATTAATAATATTGCTGATTTACCATCGTTACGCATTTCAGGGAAGAAATAACACCCAGGGATTGCAACTTCGCGCTGACGTCGCCGCCCCCGAGAATGAGATTGATGAATGATGTGTAACTATATTTTGCGAACGAGACATTAGAGTGGTTATCCCAACTTAGGAATACTGCATATGTACGTGTTACAAGCAGTTAGTAGGGTGTTACAACTTATTGACGAGGTTGTACAGGCAGCATTGATATTTCACTCTTTTCAAATTTAGACAAGTGGATTACAATTGTAATCACATCTAGTGGTAGTAATCATCAATAGTTTGTATTGGGTTATATAACATTGTTAGGAAATTATAAAGTTGGTAGAAAATTGAAGTAACAATTTTACAATAGAATTGAACGTGTTTTTTGTGATCGGATATTTTTCACTAAATCGACCATAACAGTTGAATGGCTGGCGTGATATGTATACCATTCTACTACATTCAATTGCATACCTTAATGGCCATAATTATTGGCATAGATCGCACCGGCAAAGGTACGATGTATAAGATAACACAGTCTAAAGTATAAATTGTCTTGATTTTGTTACGATGCTAAATTCGAATTATTATTGGGCTATTTTTATTAAAACATTATCATTTAGGCCATTTGTTTTGTATCGATTGACGAATTTAGCGCCCCATTGACATGATGTATCACAGACACATCAATTGGTATTACAAGTTTTTAGGTTAATTGAATTATGGTCAAACCAGGTCAACTACGAAATGTTGGTAATAGGTGCGCATAAGAAAATGATTCCTTGGAGAATTAATTTGTAACGTTAAAATGAAAGTTTACAATGTCACAAAAAGGAAGAACGAACAGTACAAAATGGGTTACAACCAGTAAGGGATATGTTACTGTTACGTTACAACTAGTTACGACTGTTTAACAGGCATGATTAATATCCAAATATGTTAAGCAATTTGTTTGAGTAGAGATTATAATGAGTATAGTTTTATCGCTACCCCGATGAACATTGGACTACATCCCTTGTTATCAGTTATATCCCATACAACACCTGGGAACGCCGTCATGCATTAAACAGTGGGGTATGTACCTTTGAAAGTCATCGTCGCTTGATTCAGTAAAGTCAGATAGGTCCGGGTCCGATATAAGCATGGGATCTGCTAAAATGTGTTGAACCATACCATGTCTTTTTACGGCCTGGATCTCGTGGAACCTGTGAAGCCTACGTTCCATCTGCATAACTTCTCGCTGTAGTCTGTGTAATACACTTGCATCATTGGCTTGTGGTTCTATAACAAGATCCGCTGACCTTGTTCTGGGGATTCGGATGCCATGCCAGCGACAAAATACCTCTAATTCCATTCTTCGCTCACGAACTGGCTCCCATATGGGTTCATGGTCAATAACGAAATGGCCAGACGGTAGATGATCGCTGACGGTATTTTTAAAAATGTGACCAGCTAGTCCCAGAGAATTGTTGGTGTTAAGTGGAGCGTTCCTGAACTCGCGTTTGGTACCATATAAAATCCTCCCATCTGGTGTTTCATACTTGCTTATGGCATTCGTTGGATCCAATGATACTTTCCGTCTTTTTTGCCGAACATTTGATGGTGAGCTTGTATGAGACCCTTCGTTTGTGGATTGCATGACTACGCTAATACCTACTGCTTTTTGGTTGGATGAAAGGAAGGATCTACTGATAAAGAATTAGGTGGGAGAAAAAAAGAGGTAGAAATTTTAACAGAGCACCTATTTAAGACCATGCATAGTAAATGGTTTCTTCTGACAACACGACCAACTGCTTGCTATGTCATTTCATGTTGTTCTCCACGGGATAGTACTCATGGGTGAGTAGATGAAGGCATGGCAACCACCTATTAACGAGACGATAGACTCAACGTTTAGTCAAATGTATAGTGTGTGGATGAAATAATTGTTTAATTTGATTCGATCATGACCTGTACTCCAACAACAATTTGGGTCAGGTGAATACCCAATTATTCGAAGTCACCTTACTTTTCAAGTGTAACAATAAGTTACCACCAGTATTTACGTAAATTACAGGACGTTAATAAGCTGTTACCGCTTATTGATGTTCTTGTACAGGCACCTTGTCATTTGCCTATATGTTAAAATTTAGACAATTTGTTTACAATTGTATTAACGATAAGTATTACAGATAGTATTACAGGCACTTCAATAGGTATTACTCTTTCAGTACAGAAATGAACTTACAATTGGCGGCTTGGCTTGGTTCCACATGACCACATAATAAGTACCAGTTTCGCAGAAGAACATGATACTTCGTTGGGACAAGTAATTTGAAAGTAGGGTAACTATTATTTAAAATGCAACAAATTTTGATTACTCCATGTACATGTCGAGTTACAACCAATTATGTATATGTTACAATTGGTATTACAACTAATGAATATGCAAACGGCAGTTTTTCTGTGCATCTAGTTAGAACTACTGATATTACAGCTAGTGATACTACAACTAGTTAATATCCGATGAACTTTTCCTCTTCTCTCGTTTGCGCAATTGCGCTTGGCACAAACAATAAGTCCGGCCCTCTAACACATATAATTTCTTAGACACTTTAGTAAGTGTCCATTGAGAACATAGAGATGGTCGATTCGAACCCCAAAATAATTGATGTAGCGAGGCCTTCTCGAACATCTCATTAAATTAGCGAGATCTTCTCGAACATCATGCAACCTACTGGCTGCTATTTGGCACCCAAGAGCTTGATTTCTGTGTGAACCCTCTATTGATGACACTGCAATTGAGGTTAGAGGAGGGTTGAAAAATACTAATAATAAATTTCGTGCACGGGTTCATTGCCACCCTTCAGTAGAATGAAATAGGAAGTGTGAAGTTATTGAAAATGAAAAATGTTTGTGTAGTAATGAAAGGTGGACGAAAAAATGTTTGTTGTTGAGGGATATACAACTGCCACCGCGCCCTTTTATAGTCCGCAGGACCCTGACAATGTAGTAAAATATCACTGGACAACGCATTCCAGACCAAACAATTTTGTCGTGGCAGTGGAAGCTGTAGAGTTCGATGCAATTAATTGAATTGTGTCAAATCTGTTCACACAATAAAACAAATTAATAGGACAGCTGGCTCATGAAATGACCTATACACCAATATTAAGGGTCATGTGGATAAACAGTTACACATCAGTGACCTGTACGTTTCACTATGTACGGATTGCGTTACAACCAGTTAGGTGTATGTTACAATTTATTATAACTAATGAATTTGCAATCAGCAGCTTTTCGTTTGCTCTATTTAAAACTGAATAATATTCCAACTAGATATTCCCTGATATTACAACTAGTGATAATACAACTAGTTAATATTCGATGAAACTTTTATATTCTTTTGTTTGTGCTATTGCCCTTGACATAAACGATAATTCCTCCCACTGACACATTAAATTTCTTAGACACTTTATTAAGTGTCTATTGAGAATAGTTACAATGATCGTTTCGAACCCCAAAACATTGCACTTGCGAGGCCTTCTCGATGAAACTCATTAAAATAGTGAGATCGACATTTTTGCATATGAAGCCAACTAGTATATCACGGGAGAAGAGAATGTACACTCACATGCAGTGCTTGAACCATATCAGATAAGTTTCGTTACATACAAAGCGTCAGATTTGTAGTACCGACAGTGAATATACGTGTTACGTGCTGTTTCTAATCGTTTACAGGACTTCCACCCCTCTCAAATATGGAAGCATCATGATGGGTCACATGCTGCTAGTGAACTATTTCAAATCAATTCAGACAATAAAATAAATTTTGCAGCTGTCTTCTTGTTCTGGTCCTGTACACCAACTTTGAGAGGGGTGGAAGACAACTAATAATAAATTTTATATTCGGGTTCATTGCCACCCTTCAGTAGTATGAAATGGGTTGTGTGAAGTTGATTACAATGGAAAGTGTAAACGATAATGAAAGGGGATGAACAAACTTTTGTTGTTGTGGGATATAAAACTACAACCGCGCCCTTTAATAGTCCGCATGACCCTCACAATGTCCTAAAACATCAAGGGCCAATGTATTTCAGACCAACAATTTCGTCACGACAGATTTAACTGTAGAGTCACATGCAGCTGGTGAACTATGTCATGATTCATTTTGGACAATAAAATAAATTTGACAGCTTTTATCATGGAATGACCTGTACACCAACATTAACGGTCACGTGCATACAGGGTTACATATCAGTGACCTTACATTTCACTACGTGCATACACAGTTACAGTCTACAGGTCAGTTACAAATCTTCGACAACATTTTTTTGGCCCAAGTCAGATGTGTAACACTCTATGGCCTTGCAAAGTTTATGACCTAAATTTACTATCTCTGTGTGCGATTCGTACCTCCTCAACCGGAATAATAGTGTATTATTTCTTTTTATGTTATATAGTAAAAAAATTGACTTTTACGGTGTTATCATTTTGAGAGGGGTGGTGCATTATCAACATTGACCCTGTGACTCGACGAGATCAACAATAATATTATTTTTAGGTATAAAACCTTGTTTGGTTACCACTTGCACAGCTACAACACCTGCTGCGCCTAAACTATGCCAATTCAGAATATTTAGGTACAAAGCGTGAAATTTGTAGTACCGCCACTGTTGATAAGTGTTACGTCGCGTGGGTAATCAGTTACAGACAATAACACAAATTTTACAGCGTTTATCGTGAAATAACCTGTACGCCTACATCGTGGGTCACGTGGATACAGGGTTACACATCGTTGAAGTTAAATTTCACTATGTCCATACACAGTTGCATTATTTTTCACGACAACTTGCAAGGTTATGTAAGATAAATTATTGAATTAGTACACGGCATCTATGGTTTACTACAGCTTGCTCATCAACTGACAAAATGAGAAGCCAACAGTTGTTAGAAGCACCTACTTTGCGTTAATACCATACAGGTAATGTAAAACTATCCGCCAAACCGCTCGCGAATACGGGTCCAATCTTATACCACAGAGTCAGCGAAAAATTGCTATTAGTAGCAACAGAAGGGCGACCGCTACCGAAATCCTCATGAAGGTTTTCATTTGTCGAATATCGTGTTCGATGCCGTGCATATGGTGCGAGAACGAGGTTGAATCATGGAACACTCTTCCGGGACTGTCGAAGGAGCTTTCTCTGCTTATAGCCTGTCGATTAGGTGAGGTGGGACAGTAGTTAGTCTGAATTTGTTCGTCATCCCTCCCTATTGGACGGCACCAAGCAAAGAAAGTACATGCTTTTGTTTCACACACGAAGTACAGCAACCCCTTCGTTGGTTTCTGTGACTCGACGATCTTCAGGGCTGCCCTTCTTCCACAACTACAGTAGCGATATTGGTACCTTAGGTCAGTAGATCCGCCTCCAGTATTGCTAGATGAAGACATTAGAAAGATGTAAACCTCCCTTGGAGCAGATGTTAGGAATTGATGTTTGTAATAAGGGATGATGTAAAGGTAATGTGTGTTGAACGGGATAAGTCACAAAGCTTCAGATTTAGGTGTGTGGGAAGAGACGATATAGGAAAAAATACATTTTTCATCCCCAACGTTTAAGGTGTTCACTAATTTCGTCACTAAATTTTCACACAAAACACATTTCATCCTCATAATTTTGTAATTATGAACAATTTTGTCCCTAAAATTTATGTATAACACATTTCATCTTCATAATTTTATAATTACTACCAATTAAAGGATTGTTAACCATTTTAGACATAATATCATCACATGTCCCATTCATAATTGTATTATTAATACTTAATTCAATTATTGATTAAATTATAGAAATAACAACAAGTGTTTTTTTGATACGAGACTATATCTATTTTTTTCCTTTAAATGGTGATATGATATATTTGAGACTAAATAAATAGATTGAAAGATAAATAGATGATTGAAAAACATGTATATGATACAACAAAACAAAATCTTGCAAATAAATGACAATCTAAACCATTCATTCTTTTGTATTAATATTTTTCTCACATTTTCGTGTACCTCATTGTGATTAAGAAGAAAGTAATGGTGGCTAAAAATTTCTTAGTCTTTTTTGTACTAAAATGAGAAAGTGAATAAAGAAAAGATTTTTGAGGTTTTAGTTAATCCATTTTTTTCCTAATGGCCATGTTGTGATTAAGTGACGCTATCCCATTCAAATTGATTGACAATCTACCAATTGTCCATATGAAGCCAAATTTAGGACATTATGAGGATGGAATGTGTTTTTATGAACTTGAAGGATGAAATTAATCAAAATTATAAAATTACAAGGATAAAATGTGTTGTGCATGAAACTTTAGGGATGAAATTGATTAACACCTTAAACATTAGGGGTGAAAAATATATTTTTGTCGACGATATAAACTAGCAAAGATGCTTCTCAGAAATTAGCAAGTATGAAATAAGTAACATGTTGACTTGGATCTAACACAAAAACATCTCAGACATCAAACGACACGTTTGCGAGCTGTTCATGGTTAATATTCGGCCAAACAAAATTAGTCCAGTTTAGATATCATCTTATACCACATTTTTTAACAATATGTCTGGAACCCTTCTAATTTTGTACGAGACTATTACACGTTGTCGAACGGGAGTTACACCATATGCAAACAGAGTTATGGAGTATACAAAATGCACACACCTTCAGCAACGATTGCACTTGGAACCTTTCCTGTGTATGTAGGCAAATTTTGCATTACTGCACCTATGAAATAGGTGCAGGTGCAACCGTCCCTGGCAATTGTGGTCATTATCAACTGTGCGTAACTTTATTTGTACATCGTGTAACTTTGTTTTCACAGGATGTATTTTCCGAACAGATAGTGATGGGCCCCACACTTGGCGCGGAAATCGAGTTACATGGTGTAATCTCAGCCGCACAAAATTTTGAGGGCAAATCTTGGCCCTTAAATCCATGAAATAGGCATGCCAGGAAGTAGGGATTGAAATCTATAGAGTAACATCCTTTCTTGGGAATCATGTTCATTTGATTTCACACCCACTTTGAGTACAAGGCGTACAGGAGATATTATCGAGACGTTTGATGAGTGTTACGGCGAGTTACTAAACAGTTACAGAAAATTGCAGCTTTTATCATGAAAGGAACTTAACAAAAACTCAGCAGGTCATGTGCGCTGGTTGAGGGTTCCGACCTTCCGTATACCGTTTATATGTGTATAAAGTTTTTTCATGCAGTATTTGTTAAAAACAAGAATTTTTTCATGCTTTATGCCTTACCTGTATATTATTTCATCACACACTTTATCATCTTGACCCCATATTTAATATTTGATGCACAAGTACTTGACGTGGCTTTACACCTTGTTCAAAGAAGTCATCCTTTTGAGCAAGTGTGGTAGTTACTGACAATAAATGGATACAGATAATAAAACCTCCAAACTTTAATGCCTGTGGTCGGTATTACAAGTTCTTGGCCAAGAGTCAGATGTGTAACACTCTATGGCCTTGGTCAGTGTATGAACCAAAATTTTGTACTAAAGTTACACGTGGTGCAAACAAAGTTACGCCGTGTGCAACCAAAGTTACGCGCTGTTGAAAATGGCCAAAACTAGTATCTCTAATATTTGATGCAATTTATTACCAGTCTGACTAATATAAAGTGCGATCAGGTGAAAGTTATAAACTTGCGCAAGATTCAAGATGTCTTATACAACAACAGTATGTGTAACTTTTTACGTGCTCTATGTAACACACTTTCAACTACGAAAGCATATATATACCAATCCATGTCAATTAATAATCCTTGCGTACAAAGCGTGAAGGCGA
The DNA here is from genome assembly GCF_003713205.1 of Coffea eugenioides. Taxonomy (NCBI): domain Eukaryota; kingdom Viridiplantae; phylum Streptophyta; class Magnoliopsida; order Gentianales; family Rubiaceae; genus Coffea; species Coffea eugenioides. Next base: position 8,219 of record NW_020862721.1, on the reverse strand, counting down.
TAAGAATGAGCAATGGCACTATCAGTGTCATAACGTGTTTCTAATAAGTCATGAATTTTGCCACTACTCTTCATTGTCCATAATCTTCGTAGTGCCGGTATTACAAGTAGTTAGCAAAAAGTCACAGACAGATTTAAAACAATTAATGTTCGGCTAATGTTATTACTGACAATATTCTAGTGACAACTCAAAACCTAACTTAAATTACAAGTAGGTGCAAATATTGGCGCTAATGTGTCCAGAAAAACAAAATCAGTAACTGTTTCAAAAAATATCCTTTGCTATTATGCATAGCAGAAACAACAAATTACATCCCTGTTGAAGATGCTCTTGCAACCATTTACTATTTACTCCCAAGCATGGCGGAAATAGTGTCTACAAACTTTGTATTATGCTCCGAACTACAAAGCCGCGCGGTGTACAGCATTCGATACTTCGTAATATTTTCCTGCCACAATTTCACCTCTGATAATCAGCACCACGATTAAGTCCAATTTATTAACCATTTTATTGCCACAAGTACGTACAAAGATAGTTACAAAATGTGACCACACCTTTGTAATTCGCATAGCCAATCTTCCACTCCAGTGTTCAAGAAAGGTCATCGTGAAAACTCCACTATCGAACCTGGTCAGATCAACATGAATCTTCTCAGGAATAAGGATAATATAGTAAAGTGATGGTAGTACACCATTGCAGTGATAAGCTATCGGGAAAAAGGACATGGAAGATCCGATATTATACCAGCTATCGGGTGATTGATGAGGGACATCAGCAACTTTGAGTTTGAAACTTGCAAAGTCTATTTTCATCCCAAATTTAGCTGCCATTATCAGTCCGAGGCCACGTTGCTGCACGAAACACGGTCAAGTAACTCAACATATGATAAAAATCAATGAACAATTCCCATAAACAATCATACCAAGCGCTTTAGAACTGTAATATCTTTGCTTTTTGCTTGTTGTGGGTCAGGGTCTAGCAGATGGACTACGTGATGCGTGACATGGAAGGAGTACACGAACCAGTAACTATCTACGCAGACAGGGACAAGAATCTGATGCAGAGCAAAAACCATTTCAATGGTAAACTACCATAATTTTCATGTTTACTAATAATTTGCCAATAAATACAAATTCAGCAATAGTTACGATAAGACATAATTGTCCATACCAACTGACACTTGGAAGGATTAGCCGAATTATCCGGGCCGCGGATCTTGAACAACTTTATAAGCTTAGCAGTTAGGATGTCATCCGACTGTGCATCGAATTTTCGAAGATTCAGGATGCCATCCTGTTAATAATCAGTACAAGGGAATATAAGTGTTAACGGTGATTTTCAGAATTAGTATAAGATTATAACATGCATTTGTGCGAAATTTTCATAATAGTTTAATGAATAACTTGCCATTAGCCAACAACAAATTTAATGCTTACAACTGCTATAGGCTCGACAATATAGCGTTTGACTCTACTGGTTGTGCTAGTCGCCCCGCCCCAGTTGATATGCCGGGCAAACATGTCGATGACCTGTTTATTCACAACACAGTGACAGAATTGATTTAGTTACTGCCATTTCAAAAACCTATCACTTTACCTTACCAAACCAACACAATGTATTATTTGTCGTATGTGTCAAATATGCCTAACCCGAGTCGAGACATGCATGCCATCACAAAGAGTCCTGAGGTCATCTCGTGTGAGAGAAAGTTGAAACATTTGAATGAGAGTCTCCCTGCCATTACGCGAGACAAAAGGAGGCGCTATTTAAATTTGCCAGTTCTTATCAACCATGAGTTACAAAAATGTAAATGCTTTATCAAGTTGTTACACTCAGTTTCAGCCAACAAATAGTAGCACTAATAAACCATGCATCCCCTAGGATGGAGAAATTTTACTACCTTCTGCTACTTCTTCATTATAATCAAGTAGTAAAAGATACGTAATTTGGGAGAAATTTTACAACCGTCTTCTAAGAAGAAGTGATGCCACTGCAAACCAACTTTAATTCTAACTGGGAGAGCATAAAAATTCAAAGGCAACATGCAAGAAATGACTGACTATTTATAAAAGGGATAATTTCAGATACCCCTATTCAGCTTTTGACAGTCTCACTCTCCTCCTTTACGAATTCAAAAAATTTCAGAAAAAGTCTTACACACCCTCCTTATCATAACTTCAGGTCCTATTTCTTACATCCTCGTGGCTAAAACGACTCAAACCCACTCACGACTTTGCTATTTTTTCGTGATTATGGGTTCAAGAATCCGTCTAACATTCTCAAAAGTAACATTTGAGTATTCTATATCTAATCTCCATTCCACATGTACAAATAATCAAGTAACTAACACCTAACAGGAAGTACATTTTGCTAGTCTTAACTTGGTGACTAACAAATAATTAAATCGAAGAAGAGGGACATTGAGTTAACCTCAAAACATGCATGAATTCATTAGGAATGGACTGGAGAGATGCACTTAACAAATAGTGGCAACTATAAATTCTTAAGTGGCTGTAGCATAACCTTATAATCGTATTATAAACACATTGGAACCTTACTTGGGATTCTGATCTACCTCCCACGCGAATGCAGCGATCCTTTTATCGTACGTGCTGACTGTTACGTGTGAAGGCAGAAGGTACTCGGCTGACCGTAGCATGCTGCTTTTCTTCGTTGCCCGAGTTGGTCTCCCCTCATTCTCATCTTCAACAGCTGCTGAAGATATCAATACATCAGAAAACATAATTCAATAATTAGTTCACACTGACAGAATAATGCTTAGGTATGCGTGTTATACAAAAAATTAATAAGTCAGCAGCAGGGCAGTAAAGTTTAACCGATTAACCGATCAGCCAAGTACTCTTCAATTGATATGCAAAACTAAAATGCATTACGCAATAATTCAGCTTCAACGGTATCAGGGTTTACAGTCGACAGAACATAATACAATAAATTCATGGAAATTCGTATATCAAATTCTTGACAGCCACCAAGTTTACTAACCTTTCCTTTTGCGACTATAAGACCGCAACCTTCTCGGTGTGTTTGGCCCATCCAAAGGATGCTCAATTTGTATGGGACCTGTTGAGCAATCATGCTGCATATGTTGTGTGGCTTCATCCGTAATGCGGTCAGAAATGCTTGTTATATGGTCAGTATGTACTTCAACGTCTCGCGAATCAGGTTGGCCAATTGGTGGGGTATCATTTGCCTTGTTTCCACTGAATGAAATATCCTTTCCATCACCTGTGATGCCATCATTTTTTGCCTCCTTTCCATCACTAGTTCTCCCACTTTGCTCTTTTTCAACCGTCTTCTGCCCTATTGCTTGCCGATTTGTTGGTTCAGTCTCATCTATTGATCTGATTGACGTCACAATGTCATCGGCAGTACCACCGGCATCTTGTTCTTTTTCACTATCACCGTCATCGAGATCTTTGGAGTCCTTTCCATCCTCAGCCGATTGATATTCTGAATAATCTTCGCTTTCCATATCAAGATGTATGTGCTCTGAATCAGGCAGCCTCTGTTTCTGCTTTTCCTTTGAAACGACCTCTGTTGCTGCTGCTTTGGCCCTAGGATGAGAACACAATATTTCTGCAATCTTTAATATCCTTCTTTGACAATTCACTGTCATACTGTACACTTCTGAAAGCTCAGCCTGCTTATACATTAACAAACTATAATGAATAGCTCGTTTCGACTTAATCCAGAACAGATGAATAGGAAATTATGCATTGATGTGTATTACTTCCTTGTGGATCTCACTAAATCTGCCTTTTCACTTTCAATTGGTGAAATATTTTTCATGACTAAGTTATGAATATCCAGTTATATGTGAAAATGCCTTCAGCTGTATTTGCCACTCGAATCGAATGAGGTTATGATAGTTACTTTTATATTTTGCATGAATAATATGCGAGAATTTTTTTCACTGCTCTTTTCTGTCATAGAATATGGAAAATACGACACGATCTGTTCTATGCAAGAAATGTACCTAGCTTAGATCACAACAATAGTGTTATTTGTGACCGGTATTTGAAAAATGTTGCCACCTTTTACAAAGCTTAACAAACGATTGGGTGTACTTATTTGTCCCAAACTCCACTTACAACAAACTTTCCTATTTTTGTATGTTATGCATAGCAAACGCAAAATGATTGTATGCGGTCATGGAAGATTTATCATGATTGTATCGGACAAGATAACTTTCCCCAGTTATGAAGATTTGGCTGCTTACAAAAACATCAGTATAAATGCATAACATTTGCTCTTAAGCAACAACATTACACAATGAACTTTCTTCTAAGAAAAGTTAGGCAGCTTACAGCAATGTCATGATGACCGCTGTCCATCATTATTCCAACTAGCTCAGGGGGTAGTTCATTTATCTGTGCACCTGATTCAGCCTCTTCCTCTTCATGCGCCCCAATCTACGAAAATAAAGTCAAACCATCATTTCATAAGTACATGGTATGTGTGTCTTATACATATGAACTAGTAAGTTACAATCCTTATCCAAGCAAAAAAATAATTATCTCTCTTACTAGTTTTCCTTTTCCATAACCTCCGAGATTATCGATCTCCAATGCATCCCGCTGTGAAATTAAAGCATCTGTCCATGCCTTTGCTCTTGGTGTAACTCGAGCCACTCTATGCTTTAGTATTGTCACTCGATCGAGGTAATGCACCTGCAAGCCAATTGGCGACTGACTCATCATTTATATCATTTGCAAACAATATATATATCACGAATTTCAAAATTTTATTTATATCTAATGTTCAACAATCCTCTTTCCCGTCCTTCATACTCACTTATCATATCATAATATGTACGTTGCATAAACAACCTTCATGTGCCTAATTAAAATTTCAAAATCGTTGCATCCCCTACTAGTTAAATGACTTACTAACTTTCAATAACGTGTAATTAAACTTACCAGTAGAACAAAGATGCAGCCCCCAACATATTGGTGCTGCTTTCCGCTTTTCTTCTGTACTTCTAATATCCTATTGCATAGTACATTTCTAATGTACTGGGCCCAGTTTAATGAGGCCACCTCAGTAACCACCTTCGTGCAACCCCATAGCCGGATTTTATGCTCAGCCCGTGTAGTTGGAGCCAATAGACATCCACAAGCAAATGCAACAAATAGTCGCTTGAACTCGTCCCCACTGCTCATGGATACTAACTCCTCCGGCAGCTCTTTCCATTTGTATGTTCGGCGACTTGGTCCAGAATCTCCACCCTCACTGCTATCAGCATCTTCAACTGGTAAGGGGCCATCATTTGGGATTCCAAGGATGAAACCGATGTCTTTTGCTGTTAGGGGTAGCACACCATCTCCATGTAATTGAAAGCTGCTTAGTGTAGGATTAAAATTGTCGACCAGCCAGGTTCCTATGCCGTTCGGAATGGAGCGACACTGTATTTCCAGCAGCCCTCCAAACCCCATATCTCTGATTTGCTGTTTTTTTGTTTCATCAATGTTCGATGCTAACCAAACCATCTGATTTGGTGAACAACGAATGGTGTACTTCGGATTCTATAATCAAATTCAAGCGAAAAACTTAGTTAGTCATACACAGATTATTACATACAAACCTAAACTTCATCCATACTTTGTGCTTACCTTATACTGCTTTATTGGCGGTATAGTCTTTCCAAGTCGCGTCATTTCTCTCTTATACTCCTCTTTTTCTTTCCAATAGTTCTCTTTTCGCTTCTGTACTTCTTCCTCGCTTAATTTATCATATGCTGCTTTGACCATTTTATTATACTGCATTCGATGCATATAATCGTTAATCATTCCTAATGTCATCATCATTTTCTAATGGGTTAATAGTATAATTCCTCCCCTGACTTTTGTTCTAATCACATCTGACACCTCTCAAATTAATATTATCACACCTAGCACCCCTGGCAGTGGGATGTGACAAATTATCCTAATCAAAAGATAACAAATTATTCAAAAATCATCAACATCTACCCCATGCCACAAATAACCTTAACTCATTCAGAGGCAAAAAAAAATCTGGATAAATAATGTTATACCACAACTACAGTTGAATGCCCATAATTTAAAAATAATCTATGCAGTATACGGAGACCAATACTCCACTACAAAACTAAGAACAAAACTGTATACCAAAACAGATAAAAAATATCAGAAAATTCTTTTAAGAATTTTTTGATAACTATTCTGAATTATGTTATATTTTTTTACAAATTGTAACTCTAATTGAACTATCCGTAAAACCTATTATAAGAGATACGATTATTACGTATTGTACCCATATGTACACTAATGTGTTACACAAAATTACAAAATTTTCAAAACGTGTTACCCTATTCAAGGATGATTGATCTAACAACCTTATTTACCTCGCATCTCTCCAAACGATACATATCGTCGTACTCCATGGTCTACAAAATAACAAATTCGGTTACAGTTTCATACAAATCCTATTACAACCCTGATGCTATCCTATTATTTATTATATGATCATTTACGTATACTAAAAATCAAGATTTATACCTGTTTTGCTCCTACGAAGTATACTCATTTTGGGTTATGGATAAAAGAGGAACAAAAATAGAGTCTTTCTCCTATACTTCATTTTTTACTACTATTTTCAAATAGAGGGGCTGACAATGACATCAAAGTTGTCATTCTAGTGGTGTTAAGTGTGATTTTGATAACATGGAGGGTGCTAGGTGCGATTCTAAGAAACCAAGAGGGAGGTTTCTGATATTAACCCTTTTCTGATTGTGTTGATTACTTTTACCGCGCCCCAACTTTCCAAATTAATGTTTTATTTAGTTCTTATGCGTACCTCTGTTATCTTAATGCCTTTCGCTGGAACGGTGCTTTGATACTCCTTCCTACACACATTCAATATTAACCAATTAACTGTGCATTCTACTCATCATTATTATTTTTAATAAACACCAACATTACCTAAACTTCATCCACGGATTCAGCGGTGGAACTGGTTGTCTAACTTCACTTGTCCCCGCTGCCTCTATTCCTTCATTTTCGTCTAAACTCTTGTTCCGTCTTTTGCTTCTTATCCGTGCCATCCTGTTTATACATAGCAATGAATATAATAAACATACACCAACGAAGTCTCAAATACGACATACCAATTACGCACTAACTTTTCTACTCTATTTTTTCTCTGTACTTATTCATCCACACCATGTAACACTTATCCAACACAACCGTGAACATGCACAAGAACTAATACAATTAACATACATTAATGCAGTTTCAAATGGAAGCAAATTTGAATTTCAATCTAACATTTCTCTTCACTTTCTGGCCTGTGCCTGTTAATCCACACCATGTAACACTTTTCCAACACTTTGTTGATGCAAAAGAACCAATACAATTAACATAGATCAATGCAGTTTCAAATGGAAGCAAATTTCAATTTCAATCTAATATTTCTCCTCTTTCTGGCCTGCGCCTGTTAATCCATACCATGTAACAGTTATCCAACACCATGTAACACTTTTCCAACACTTTGTTCATACACAAGAACTAATATAATAAACATACATCAATGTAGTCCCACATACGACATTCCAATTTCAATCTAACCTTTTCTCTTTTCTTTCTGTTCTATTCCTGTTAATCCACACCATGTAACAGTTATCCAACAACATGTAAGACTTATCCAACATTGTGTTCATACACGTGAACTAATAGAATAGACATACACTAATGAATATCCAGAAAAGACATACCAATTTGACACTAAAATTTCTACTCTGTTTCTTCTCTGTGCCTATTAATCTACAACAAGTAACACTTATGGAACACTGTGTTCATGCACATAAACTAATACAATAAACATATACCAATGATGACCCAAATATGACATATAAAATTCAAACGATCAATTCTATTCTATTTGTGTCCTATTCCTGTTAATCTACAACATGTAACAGTTATCTAACATTGTGTTTATGCATAGCAACGAATACAATAAACATACACCAACGAAGTCTCAAATATGACATACCAATTATACACTACCATTTCTACTCTGTTTCTTCTCTGTACTTGTTAATCCACACCGTGTAACACTTATCCAACATTTTGTTCATGCACAACACCTATTACAATAAACATACATCAATGCAGTCCCAAATACCATATTCCATTTTCAATCTAACATTTATGTTCTCTTTCTGTCCTGTACCTGTTAAT
>NW_020862720.1:0-14640 GCF_003713205.1 Coffea eugenioides | reverse complement strand
AAGCATATCTCTCCTTACACGGGCACCGTCGAAGACGGTTAGACGGGCTCCAACGAATGACGGCCCCTCCCGGCCGTATCTGATAGGGAATCACGGGGAGTACTTTGCGAGGTCTAGCCCCCGAAGGACTAGCACTAGGATCACCCTGTCCGGCCATCCTACATCACAAGAACATGTAATCATAAATATAAGCTTAAAGGCCAAAAACAACAATCCTCAAGTCAAACAGTCCTATAACACCCAGGCTAATTCAAACCTAGGCTCTGATACCACCTGTGACAGCCCCACCTTCCCCTAAGGCGAACCAAAGGGGTTAGCGGACTGCCTGCCCAGCTCTCGCCAGGACTACGGTACAGTTACACGCGTTCGAATACGTTTCGGGAAAACAAAAGTGCGCTCGGACAAGCCATAAGTATCAAAATAGCAAAATTAAAAAAATGGAAAACTGAATAGTGGCCTGGATAGAAGAATCCAAACGTCAATTTAACATATACACAGTGAAATCCAACATTTACAACCATAGTGGCATGCCACAGACATTCATAAAGAAAGTACATATTCAGTTTGCCTATCAAAAGGAAATGAACCCGTTACACATTAAGGCTTCATTTCAAGAGCTATACAAAAGACATTTAAGCTCAACTTGGCAAGTGACTATCCAATCCATTCTCAAAAGTAATTATATCCCTGTAAGGAAAACAAATAACACGGAATGAGCTAAAGCCCAGTGGTATACTACTACATAAGCAACCAAAGTCACATAAGGATGAACTTTCATTTAAAGTGCACAAATAAGCAGTAAAACAAAACGGAAAAGGATACGGTCGGCTCTCAAGAGCCCATTTCCATGCTTGCAATCTTGATCCAACCTCATTGACCCTCCGTCAATGAAAAGTAACCATCCGTAGACATCACTTACATCCAACCGTCCAACTATCATACCCCAACCGGGCCCGCACTCCATTCAGTCATTTTGGTAATACTCGAGTATACCGGAACCAAAGGTCTCATTACCACAAGATTCCACAGTACAGTCCCCGTGGCATGACAATCCGGCTCGATCCAATTGACTACCAAACGGGGTTGAGCTCAGTGATACAGTAAAGCCATTGGACATTCACCCAAATGATACCAAATCAGTTTCCATGAAGGAAATTCAGTATTTCATATATCAAGTGCAGTAATTCAGTAATGCAAGCACTAGCCATGCATGGAATCACAAGGGGTGAGGGCGGTCAAGTACACCCTCACCTCAAGCATTTCCAATAACCAATTAAGCCTTCAAGGCATCAATACACATAGCACAAAGCCACATTATAACAAGTAAGTGAGTAGTATACTCACCAAGCAAGAAAGTGGTATTTCATGCACCACGATCACCAAGACGTCGTGAGCTATCGTCACGCCCTAGAACATGTAAACAAATACTATAAGACTCGATAACGAGTCATAAAGTCAAACCAATTATCGCCCAATAGGGTTTCATGCATGGAAATTCAAGTGTTAAATACTTAACCTTTACTCAAGTCGAGAAGATAGTTTTCTAAATCTCGAGTAAAAATTCGGGCAGCATGCCCTTTGTGTTTACCAAATTTTCCAGCCATAAGGCTTCATTATTTTTCTTCAATCACAACCCATCAACACACATATAAGCATTTCATGTCAAGAGCCATTCCATAGGCTCACAATATCATAAAACAAGAAACCATACCGAGCCATAAACAACACCAATTCACAACCCCAATAGGGTTTTATAAACATATACAAGCATGAAAGCAAACCAGAAATTAAGAAAGGGCTTTAACCTAAGCCTTGATAAGAAAACCGGATTTGACCTCATAATGCGGTAATGGCACAACTCTCACTACAAATGTCGGATGGGGGTGTAAGACCCACCATGTCGAAGCCAAGAAACAGAGCTACAACAATGTACAAGGCTTATCAGTCCAAATCCTAGCACAACTAGGTCAAAAGTGCCAAATACCAAACCAGAATTACCATAACAGGTTTGCAAAACACACAAAACTGTAATACGTCAATCTCAGCCTACACAGGTCCAAATGCCGAAATTCCAAAGGCATAAGTTAGCTAAGACATCCAGCTACATTTCCGTAGAAGACACGAACTTCAAAATCCAAACCAATTCCAGTCAAAACAGGCAATTACTATCGCAGTTCGGACATTCTGTGCACCAAAAACAGCAACAGTAAAAACGGCATAACTCACTCTACACTAGTCCAATTGCCCTGAAATTTTGCAGGCACACTAAACTCATCAATACCTACAACTTTCATGTTTTGAGTAAAGTCCAATTAGGCCTCTATCTATGACCTCAAATTTCGGACAGAATAGGGGTTCATGAACCCTAACTTTGCACATTTCATTCAAATTCCAAAATTGGTTGCATTTAACAACAATTCACACCCACTAGAGTCAAAGCCCCTTATTACAAACCATCAAAAACAACCACACCATCAAGATCATATGAAACCAGAAAATTCATCATAAAATGGAAAACTTCACCAAATCAAGCCAAACCAAGAAATAAATCATATATTCCAACACTCAAGCCACTTCTAAGCATAATATAACCATCATTAGGTGTAGTAGAGGTTCAAGCATCACTTACCAAGTATCAAGAGATGTAGAGAGGTGTTGGCCACCTTAGAGCTTCAAACAAACTTCACTAATACACTTACTATCACTAGAAGGAAAGATTGTATGGAGTAAAAACTAAGTTAAACACTTGATTTGGTGGATTTGGACAAGTTGGAAGCTTGAAATGTTGAAGAACTTTCTTCCTTCTTGCAAGAGAGAGGTCCGGCCACAATGAGAAGAAAAATGGTGAATTTTTGTGAATTTTTTTGGAGATATTAACTAATTTTGGTCAAAAGTCAAAAATGTGAATAGTAATTCTTAAAGTCCAACAAATGGGAAAATGACACATGGCATCCCATTAAATGCAATCTTATCACTTCTTTATCTCTCTCACATCAATCAAATCTCACTCTCTACTTGGCTCTTAACACCCGATAAATTTTACACAGTATCCAAAACTTAACCTGATTGGCCGAATTTTTCCGAACTTTTCGCACTAGTGGGTCCCACGTCCAATATATATTCTTAATTTTCTAAAAATTCTCCCATACTAGAAAAATCATCTTAAAACTATAATTAAGCATAAAATCTACCAGAAAATATTTCTAAGCCCGAAAATGCAAAAATATAAGCAATTAAAGGGTAATAAACCCTAGGAAAATATTAGGGTTTTACGGGTTCTCACACTCTCCCCTACTAAAAAAATTTCGTCCTCGAAATTCTCACCTTAATCCCCGAATAGGTTTGGGTATTTCTTTCGCATTTCCTCTTCCATTTCCCAAGTAGCTTCCTCAACTCCGTGGTTTCTCCACAGCACCTTTACTAATGGAATCTTCTTGTTGCGAAGCTCTTTGACCTTCCGATCAAGTACCTGAACTGGTTTCTCTTCATAGGCCAGTGATTCATCTACTTCGATATCCTCCAGTTGCAATACATGGGATGGATCAGGATGGTACTTCTTTAGCATCGAAACGTGAAATACATCGTGAATTCGAGATAGACTGGATGGCAGTTCCAATCGATACGCGACCGCTCCAACCCTCTGAAGGATCTTGTAGGGTCCGACGTACCGCGGTTGAAGCTTCTTTCCTTTACCCACTGTAAGACTTCGTAAAGGTGTGATCTTGAGAAATACGTAGTCTCCAACTTCAAACTCCAAGTCTTTTCTTCGATTATCCGCGTAGCTCTTTTGTCGACTTTGGGCTGTTTGAAGCCGTTGCCTTATCAACTTGACCTTCTCTTGAGCCTCTTCCATCCATGGAATGGTTGACGGGTCAAGTGCTTTTTTTTCTCCAACTTCATTCCAGTAAATCGGTGACCGGCACTTGCGTCCTTAGAGAGCTTCGTACGGGGCCATTTGAATCGACGAATGGAAGCTATTGTTGTACGCAAACTCTACCAAGGTCATGTGCTGACCCCAGTTGCCTCCAAAATCCAGAATGCACGTTCGTAACATGTCCTCAAGAGTTTGAATCGTCCGTTCTGACTGGCCATCCGTCTGAGGATGATAGGTCGTGCTCAAATTAAGTTTAGTCCCCAGGGTTTCTTGAAACTTCTGCCAAAATCGAGATACAAACCGTGGATCCCGATCAGAGACGATGCTCACAGGAACACCGTGTAGTCTTACTATCTCATCCATGTACAGTCGAGCCAACTTGTCCATTGAATACTTCATGTTCACCGGCAAGAAATGGGCCGACTTGGTTAATCGATCAACGATCACCCAAACGGCATCGTGTCCTCTTTGCGTCCTCGGTAAACCGGAAACGAAGTCCATGGTGATGTTTTCCCACTTCCACTCAGGTATCTCCAAGGGTTGTAACAGACCCGATGGTTTTTGATGTTCTGCCTTTACTTGCTGGCAAATGAGACATTTCTGTACGTATTGAGCAATTTCCTTCTTCATATTGTCCCACCAATAGGTTCCTTTTAGGTCTTGATACATCTTGCTGCTGCCCGGATGGATTGTATACTTGGACCGATGAGCTTCCTCCAGAATCTCCATTTTCATCGACTCCACTTTCGGTACCACTATTCGGTTCCGATACTTCAAAATACCCTCAGGACTCAAATTGAAGTCCGTTGTTTCTCCTCTTTCCACCTTCTCTCTCCATTTCTGTACCATCAAATCTTCTTTTTGTGCCTCTTTAATATGTTCCAGTAGAGTGGAGGTAACCCTGACATTGCCAAATATCACCTTATGGCTCCCTAGACAGGGTTTCCACTCGCACACGGATTCTAGCAAATCCCACTCCTTAATCATTAGCCCTGCTACTTGCACCTTACGACTCAAGGCATCTGCTACCACATTTGCCTTTCCCGGATGATAATTGATTGTACAGTCGTAATCTTCCAGAAATTCCATCCACCTTCGTTGCCTCATGTTTAATTCCTTCTGGGAGAAAAGGTATCTAAGACTTTTGTGATCCGAAAACACTTCGAAGGTCACCCCGTATAGGTAATGCCTCCACTTTTTCAGTGCAAAGACAACTGCGGCTAACTCTAGATCATGAGTCGGGTAGTTCTGCTCGTGAAGCTTCAATTTCCTAGAGGCGAAAGCAATCACATTCCGGTTCTGCATCAAAACACACCCCAGGCCTTCTCGCGACGCGTCCGCATAAACCGCAAACCCGTCCACTCCATTTGGCAAGACCAGTACGGGAGCCATGGTCAATCTTTTCTTTAATTCCTGAAAACTTGCTTCGCATCGGCCGTTCCAGATAAACTGGCCATGCTTCTTTGTCAAGTCAGTTAAAGGTCCTGCCAGTTTGGAAAAATCCTTAATAAACCTTCGATAGTACCCCGCTAGCCCTAGAAAGCTACGAATTTCCGTGGGATTTTCTGGCCTCTTCCAATTTGTCACGGCCTCAACCTTCGCCGGATCCACCGAAATACCTTCGTGAGAGATCACGTGACCTAGAAATGCTACTTTCTCCAACCAAAACTCGCATTTGCTAAACTTGGCGTACAGCTGATGTTCTCTTAATGTTTGTAACACCACTCTCAAATGCTCCTCATGCTCCTCGCGTGTCTTCGAGTAGACCAAAATGTCATCGATAAACACAACAACAAATCGGTCTAGATAGGGTTTGAAAACCCTATGCATTAAGTCCATAAAGGCGGCGGGAGCATTGGTCAGTCCAAAGGGCATAACGGCGAACTCGTAATGCCCGTATCTCGAGTTGAAGGCAGTTTTCGGAATGTCCTCCTTCCTTATTAACAACTGGTAGTATCCTTGTCGGAGGTCCAACTTCGAGAAGACCACTGCTCCTTGCAGCTGGTCAAACAACTCGTCGATGTGAGGTAGTGGATACTTATTCTTGATGGTCACGTTGTTCAGGCCTCGGTAATCAATACACATCCTCAAGGTTCCGTCCTTTTTCTTCACAAACAGGACAGGAGCTCCCCAAGGAGATCCACTCTCGTGAATGAATCCCCGCTCCAAAAGGTCTTGTAATTGCAACTTAAGCTCTTTAAGTTCTGCAGGCGCCATTCGGTAAGGGGTTTTCGAGATAGGTGCAGTTCCAGGTAACAAATCGATTTGGAATTCTATCTCCCGTTCTGGAGGTAAAGCTACTAACTCATCAGGGAATACGTCCGGAAATTCCCTCACTATGGCCACATCTTCTACTTTTAACTTATCTGCAGGGGTGTTAATTAAAAAGGCCAAAAATCCTTGCACTCCTCTACTTATCAGTTTCCTAGCTCGAATGCCCGAAATTAGAGCAGATGAGGCTAACCTACCCCTTATATCCAACCTCAAGGTTGCCTCGCCAGGAATGTGAAATTCGACCACCTTCGTTTTACAATCCAGTTGGGCGTTATATTTGGCTAGCCAGTCCATACCCAAAATCACATCGTACCCCTTAATGGACAAGCTAATCAGGTCTCCTAAAAATCTTTTCTCACCAACCCATACATCGCAATCCCTATAAACCATACTAGTCACCAAACGTTGATTCCCCGTAGGTGTACTCACTTCTAGGTCATAAGGTAAACTAGCAGGTTTTATATCGATGCCACACATGAAATCAGGGTTAACAAACGAATGAGTGGCACCAGGATCAATTAAAACTTTGGCAAAGCGGTGGAAAATAGGGATCGTACCTTCTACAACCTCCGAAGACTCTGGGACCTGATGGGGATCTAAAGAATACACCCTAGCTGGAACCTTTGGTTTGGACCCATCTCCCTTGGCGGGTCCAGTATTGGTCCTCGGCAGTGGTTGGCTCCCTTTTCCGTCTTGTTTCAGGACCGGGCATGTAGCCAGTTGATGGTCCGCACTTCCACACCGCAGACATTTACCCTGCTTCCTCCAGCAGTTATCCTCGGTGTGGTTTGCTTTCCCACAGTGCCCACAGGGACCGCGAGGTGCCGAAGCCGAGCCACTCTGAGCATTTCCCCTTTGTCCACGCCCAGCTTGACTACCCCTGAATGGAGTCCCTCTGCCCGAGCCGGAGTGTCAGCCACCACCCGATCCTCGTCCGAACTTAGAGGGAGTGCTCTTCTCACCTTGTCCAGACGTACTCCCAGGAAAACCACGTTTCTTAGCCTGGAAGTTTCGGACCTGCAGCCGTGCACTCTCAACTCGTTGGGCTTTTTCCATCGCCTCGCTAAACGTGGTAATTTGAGCTGCCGCGAGGTCTTTCTGAATCTCAACGTTCAAACCCTGAATGAAGCGCCTAACCCGTCGTTGCTCAGTAATGATTAGCTCAGGCGCGAATTTAGACAGGCGGGTGAACTGACTCTCGTACTCCGCCACAGTCTGAGTCCCTTGCCGGAGCCGGATAAACTCGTCCTCCTTCCTCTCCTGGACTAGAGGAGGGAAAAACTTTGCGTTAAATTCGCGGATGAAGTTCACCCACGTCCTAGGCGTCTGCTCCCGTTCCCATTTCTGCCTAATTACGTTCCACCAGGAACGAGCAGCCCCTTCAAGTTGAAACACGGCAAAAGTCACCTGCCGTTCGTCTGGATAATGTAGAGCTGCAAAAATGTCTACCATCTTCTCAAGCCATTTCTCAGCAACGTCAGGGTCGGGTCCCCCAACAAACTTTGGCGGGGAAAACTTTTGGAAACGTTCGAGAGCTCTATCCTCGCTCTCGACATGGTGGCCAGGGTTCCCGGGATTTCCAGGGTTAGAGTTTGGGTTCTGAGCTTGTTGCTGCACTACTTGTGCAAGCAGATTTGTCATTTGCTGCATAGCAGCAGCGATCTCGGCATTAGGGTCGGCTTGGGGTTCAGGATCGGGTCCAGTCGAGGTTTCCCCTACACCCCTAACCGGTGTGGGTTGTCTAGCACCGCGCCCACGTCCCCGACCACTCCGAGTACCTTCCATAAATTCCACTCGGTCTAGGCAAGAATACTAAACCACAGTAATAACAAGCCATATAAGTAACACATAAACTTGCACAATAACACATTTATACAATCCAAACATAAGCACAACCACACATATATACAAGCCAAACACATATATACAATCAGTCAGTCAAGTACGGCCAAAGCACGTACGTACACAAACGATCCACCGGAGGATAGGCCTATCAAAAGAGATTTACACATAGCTAATCTAACGACCCAAAACGATTAGCTAAGGCTCTATCCCTATCCCTATGTACATACAAAACCACCACTATCCAAAAGATGCCTAAAGATCAAGGCCTAGTCAGTCGCCGGGGTCTGGGATCCAGGCGATGGGGTAGACTCCTCCCCAGGGTCGGCCTCCGCACACGACGCCTCGTCGCTACACTCCTCAAGGCCATCGTCACACAGATTAAGGATCGCCTCAGCGCGACCCCTGACCTTGCGCACTCGCTTAAGCTCTCGCTCTCGTGCCTCCCTCAGTTGGGCGCAAAGGTCGTCAACCCTATCTTCAGCCTCAAGCACATCGTATTCTAGCTCCTTTATACGCGCAGCTTGCTTATCCTTCGTCGCCCTATCCTGAATCGCATCGACCTCAAGGCGAGCATTCTCTCTAGCCAATACCTTGCGCTCTTTATCCAGCGCAAACACTAGAGTGTTCGGGTAAGCATATCTCTCCTTACACGGGCACCGTCGAAGACGGTTAGACGGGCTCCAACGAATGACGGCCCCTCCCGGCCGTATCTGATAGGGAATCACGGGGAGTACTTTGCGAGGTCTAGCCCCCGAAGGACTAGCACTAGGGTCACCCTGTCCGGCCATCCTACATCACAAGAACATGTAATCATAAATATAAGCTTAAAGGCCAAAAACAACAATCCTCAAGTCAAACAGTCCTATAACACCCAGGCTAATTCAAACCTAGGCTCTGATACCACCTGTGACAGCCCCACCTTCCCCTAAGGCGAACCAAAGGGGTTAGCGGACTGCCTGCCCAGCTCTCGCCAGGACTACGGTACAGTTACACGCGTTCGAATACGTTTCGGGAAAACAAAAGTGCGCTCGGACAAGCCATAAGTATCAAAATAGCAAAATAAAAAAAATGGAAAACTGAATAGTGGCCTGGATAGAAGAATCCAAACGTCAATTTAACATATACACAGTGAAATCCAACATTTACAACCATAGTGGCATGCCACAGACATTCATAAAGAAAGTACATATTCAGTTTGCCTATCAAAAGGAAATGAACCCGTTACACATTAAGGCTTCATTTCAAGAGCTATACAAAAGACATTTATAAGCTCAACTTGGCAAGTGACTATCCAATCCATTCTCAAAAGTAATTATATCCCTGTAAGGAAAACAAATAACACGGAATGAGCTAAAGCCCAGTGGTATACTACTACATAAGCAACCAAAGTCACATAAGGATGAACTTTCATTTAAAGTGCACAAATAAGCAGTAAAACAAAACGGAAAAGGATACGGTCGGCTCTCAAGAGCCCATTTCCATGCTTGCAATCTTGATCCAACCTCATTGACCCTCCGTCAATGAAAAGTAACCATCCGTAGACATCACTTACATCCAACCGTCCAACTATCATACCCCAACCGGGCCCGCACTCCATTCAGTCATTTTGGTAATACTCGAGTATACCGGAACCAAAGGTCTCATTACCACAAGATTCCACAGTACAGTCCCCGTGGCATGACAATCCGGCTCGATCCAATTGACTACCAAACGGGGTTGAGCTCAGTGATACAGTAAAGCCATTGGACATTCACCCAAATGATACCAAATCAGTTTCCATGAAGGAAATTCAGTATTTCATATATCAAGTGCAGTAATTCAGTAATGCAAGCACTAGCCATGCATGGAATCACAAGGGGTGAGGGCGGTCAAGTACACCCTCACCTCAAGCATTTCCAATAACCAATTAAGCCTTCAAGGCATCAATACACATAGCACAAAGCCACATTATAACAAGTAAGTGAGTAGTATACTCACCAAGCAAGAAAGTGGTATTTCATGCACCACGATCACCAAGACGTCGTGAGCTATCGTCACGCCCTAGAACATGTAAACAAATACTATAAGACTCGATAACGAGTCATAAAGTCAAACCAATTATCGCCCAATAGGGTTTCATGCATGGAAATTCAAGTGTTAAATACTTAACCTTTACTCAAGTCGAGAAGATAGTTTTCTAAATCTCGAGTAAAAATTCGGGCAGCATGCCCTTTGTGTTTACCAAATTTTCCAGCCATAAGGCTTCATTATTTTTCTTCAATCACAACCCATCAACACACATATAAGCATTTCATGTCAAGAGCCATTCCATAGGCTCACAATATCATAAAACAAGAAACCATACCGAGCCATAAACAACACCAATTCACAACCCCAATAGGGTTTTATAAACATATACAAGCATGAAAGCAAACCAGAAATTAAGAAAGGGCTTTAACCTAAGCCTTGATAAGAAAACCGGATTTGACCTCATAATGCGGTAATGGCACAACTCTCACTACAAATGTCGGATGGGGGTGTAAGACCCACCATGTCGAAGCCAAGAAACAGAGCTACAACAATGTAGAAGGCTTATCAGTCCAAATCCTAGCACAACTAGGTCAAAAGTGCCAAATACCAAACCAGAATTACCATAACAGGTTTGCAAAACACACAAAACTGTAATACGTCAATCTCAGCCTACACAGGTCCAAATGCCGAAATTCCAAAGGCATAAGTTAGCTAAGACATCCAGCTACATTTCCGTAGAAGACACGAACTTCAAAATCCAAACCAATTCCAGTCAAAACAGGCAATTACTATCGCAGTTCGGACATTCTGTGCACCAAAAACAGCAACAGTAAAAACGGCATAACTCACTCTACACTAGTCCAATTGCCCTGAAATTTTGCAGGCACACTAAACTCATCAATACCTACAACTTTCATGTTTTGAGTAAAGTCCAATTAGGCCTCTATCTATGACCTCAAATTTCGGACAGAATAGGGGTTCATGAACCCTAACTTTGCACATTTCATTCAAATTCCAAAATTGGTTGCATTTAACAACAATTCACACCCACTAGAGTCAAAGCCCCTTATTACAAACCATCAAAAACAACCACACCATCAAGATCATATGAAACCAGAAAATTCATCATAAAATGGAAAACTTCACCAAATCAAGCCAAACCAAGAAATAAATCATATATTCCAACACTCAAGCCACTTCTAAGCATAATATAACCATCATTAGGTGTAGTAGAGGTTCAAGCATCACTTACCAAGTATCAAGAGATGTAGAGAGGTGTTGGCCACCTTAGAGCTTCAAACAAACTTCACTAATACACTTACTATCACTAGAAGGAAAGATTGTATGGAGTAAAAACTAAGTTAAACACTTGATTTGGTGGATTTGGACAAGTTGGAAGCTTGAAATGTTGAAGAACTTTCTTCCTTCTTGCAAGAGAGAGGTCCGGCCACAATGAGAAGAAAAATGGTGAATTTTTGTGAATTTTTTTGGAGATATTAACTAATTTTGGTCAAAAGTCAAAAATGTGAATAGTAATTCTTAAAGTCCAACAAATGGGAAAATGACACATGGCATCCCATTAAATGCAATCTTATCACTTCTTTATCTCTCTCACATCAATCAAATCTCACTCTCTACTTGGCTCTTAACACCCGATAAATTTTACACAGTATCCAAAACTTAACCTGATTGGCCGAATTTTTCCGAACTTTTCGCACTAGTGGGTCCCACGTCCAATATATATTCTTAATTTTCTAAAAATTCTCCATACTAGAAAAATCATCTTAAAACTATAATTAAGCATAAAATTCTAAGCCCGAAAATGCAAAAATAAGCAATTAAAGGGTAATAAACCCTAGGAAAATATTAGGGTTTTACGGGTTCTCACACTCTCCCCTACTAAAAAAATTTCGTCCTCGAAATTCTCACCTTAATCCCCGAATAGGTTTGGGTATTTCTTTCGCATTTCCTCTTCCATTTCCCAAGTAGCTTCCTCAACTCCGTGGTTTCTCCACAGCACCTTTACTAATGGAATCTTCTTGTTGCGAAGCTCTTTGACCTTCCGATCAAGTACCTGAACTGGTTTCTCTTCATAGGCCAGTGATTCATCTACTTCGATATCCTCCAGTTGCAATACATGGGATGGATCAGGATGGTACTTCTTTAGCATCGAAACGTGAAATACATCGTGAATTCGAGATAGACTGGATGGCAGTTCCAATCGATACGCGACCGCTCCAACCCTCTGAAGGATCTTGTAGGGTCCGACGTACCGCGGTTGAAGCTTCTTTCCTTTACCCACTGTAAGACTTCGTAAAGGTGTGATCTTGAGAAATACGTAGTCTCCAACTTCAAACTCCAAGTCTTTTCTTCGATTATCCGCGTAGCTCTTTTGTCGACTTTGGGCTGTTTGAAGCCGTTGCCTTATCAACTTGACCTTCTCTTGAGCCTCTTCCATCCATGGAATGGTTGACGGGTCAAGTGCTTTTTTTTCTCCAACTTCATTCCAGTAAATCGGTGACCGGCACTTGCGTCCTTAGAGAGCTTCGTACGGGGCCATTTGAATCGACGAATGGAAGCTATTGTTGTACGCAAACTCTACCAAGGTCATGTGCTGACCCCAGTTGCCTCCAAAATCCAGAATGCACGTTCGTAACATGTCCTCAAGAGTTTGAATCGTCCGTTCTGACTGGCCATCCGTCTGAGGATGATAGGTCGTGCTCAAATTAAGTTTAGTCCCCAGGGTTTCTTGAAACTTCTGCCAAAATCGAGATACAAACCGTGGATCCCGATCAGAGACGATGCTCACAGGAACACCGTGTAGTCTTACTATCTCATCCATGTACAGTCGAGCCAACTTGTCCATTGAATACTTCATGTTCACCGGCAAGAAATGGGCCGACTTGGTTAATCGATCAACGATCACCCAAACGGCATCGTGTCCTCTTTGCGTCCTCGGTAAACCGGAAACGAAGTCCATGGTGATGTTTTCCCACTTCCACTCAGGTATCTCCAAGGGTTGTAACAGACCCGATGGTTTTTGATGTTCTGCCTTTACTTGCTGGCAAATGAGACATTTCTGTACGTATTGAGCAATTTCCTTCTTCATATTGTCCCACCAATAGGTTCCTTTTAGGTCTTGATACATCTTGCTGCTGCCCGGATGGATTGTATACTTGGACCGATGAGCTTCCTCCAGAATCTCCATTTTCATCGACTCCACTTTCGGTACCACTATTCGGTTCCGATACTTCAAAATACCCTCAGGACTCAAATTGAAGTCCGTTGTTTCTCCTCTTTCCACCTTCTCTCTCCATTTCTGTACCATCAAATCTTCTTTTTGTGCCTCTTTAATATGTTCCAGTAGAGTGGAGGTAACCCTGACATTGCCAAATATCACCTTATGGCTCCCTAGACAGGGTTTCCACTCGCACACGGATTCTAGCAAATCCCACTCCTTAATCATTAGCCCTGCTACTTGCACCTTACGACTCAAGGCATCTGCTACCACATTTGCCTTTCCCGGATGATAATTGATTGTACAGTCGTAATCTTCCAGAAATTCCATCCATCTTCGTTGCCTCATGTTTAATTCCTTCTGGGAGAAAAGGTATCTAAGACTTTTGTGATCCGAAAACACTTCGAAGGTCACCCCGTATAGGTAATGCCTCCACTTTTTCAGTGCAAAGACAACTGCGGCTAACTCTAGATCATGAGTCGGGTAGTTCTGCTCGTGAAGCTTCAATTTCCTAGAGGCGAAAGCAATCACATTCCGGTTCTGCATCAAAACACACCCCAGGCCTTCTCGCGACGCGTCCGCATAAACCGCAAACCCGTCCACTCCATTTGGCAAGACCAATACTGGAGCCATGGTCAATCTTTTCTTTAATTCCTGAAAACTTGCTTCGCATCGGCCGTTCCAGATAAACTGGCCATGCTTCTTTGTCAAGTCAGTTAAAGGTCCTGCCAGTTTGGAAAAATCCTTAATAAACCTTCGATAGTACCCCGCTAGCCCTAGAAAGCTACGAATTTCCGTGGGATTTTCTGGCCTCTTCCAATTTGTCACGGCCTCAACCTTCGCCGGATCCACCGAAATACCTTCGTGAGAGATCACGTGACCTAGAAATGCTACTTTCTCCAACCAAAACTTTCTCCAACCAAAACTCGCATTTGCTAAACTTGGCGTACAGCTGATGTTCTCTTAATGTTTGTAACACCACTCTCAAATGCTCCTCATGCTCCTCGCGTGTCTTCGAGTAGACCAAAATGTCATCGATAAACACAACAACAAATCGGTCTAGATAGGGTTTGAAAACCCTATGCATTAAGTCCATAAAGGCGGCGGGAGCATTGGTCAGTCCAAAGGGCATAACGGCGAACTCGTAATGCCCGTATCTCGAGTTGAAGGCAGTTTTCGGAATGTCCTCCTTCCTTATTAACAACTGGTAGTATCCTTGTCGGAGGTCCAACTTCGAGAAGACCACTGCTCCTTGCAGCTGGTCAAACAACTCGTCGATGTGAGGTAGTGGATACTTATTCTTGATGGTCACGTTGTTCAGGCCTCGGTAATCAATACACATCCTCAAGGTTCCGTCCTTTTTCTTCACAAACAGGACAGGAGCTCCCCAAGGAGATCC